>NW_008577000.1:0-455 GCF_000257125.1 Entamoeba nuttalli P19
AGTTGAAAGAATAATAAATAACAAACAAAGCACAATGAAAATACAAGAAGAAATAAACATACTTCAAAATTAAATTAATGAATTAAAAGAAAAACTAAAATAATACAGTATGAAAAGAATGGAATAGGAACAATCTATCTCAGAAGAAATGATGAAAAAGCAAAAGAAATAATTAGAAAAGAATCTGAGAAAGAAATAACAGAAATGAAAATACAAAATAAAATGTTCAAAGGAATTATAATGAAATAAAGAAAGAAAATTAAAAATTAGAAAAAGAAAACAACAAATTACAAGGTAAAATAAACGAGATAGATGGAAATGATAAAGAAGAAAAATCATAAGTATTCAAGCTAACAAAGAGAAGATGAAAAAAGAAAATGAAGAAATGAAGGAAGAAATTGAAAAGCTGAAGAAGAAAAACAAGCTACTAGAACAAAATGCAAACACACTAGAGA
>NW_008577001.1:0-917 GCF_000257125.1 Entamoeba nuttalli P19
AGTATTACCCAGTAAACATGTGTGCTGTGCTGCGTGCTCGTCGCTGGTTTGGAACTCTCTTTGAGCCAACTGCTGATCAGTTGGCTGCTATAGCTGCTCAACCTGTTGTTTATGGTTTGGTTGGTCAGCATATTGGTCAACGTACTGGTCGTCTTCATATTCATGTATTGCTTGCTTATTCTAATCCTCGTGTTCGTCCAACATTTATTAAAGGAATGCATTGGGAGCCTGCTCGTGGTAGTTATTCTGAACTAAAAGCTTATTGTGATAAGGATGGCGATATTTATGAATGGGGAATAATTCCTGAATCACGAAGTACTCTTCGTGATTGTTGGTCTAAATTTGTTGATTCTATTAAAGCTGGAAGTGTAGATAAGGATTCTCGTATGTATGCTCGTTATCAAAATTATGCTGATCGTAGATCAGCAGAGTTGAAGCCAAAGCGAAATTTTGATGGTGATTTGTCTGATAAGAATATATGGCTAGTTGGTCCTACTGGTTGTGGAAAATCTCGTATGGCTCATGAGGCTTTTCCTCCTGAAGAAATATTCAACAAATTGTTAAATAAATGGTGGGATGGATATAATGGACAGAAATGTGTTCTTATCGAAGATGCTGACCCTACAATGTGTAAGTTTATTGCTCATTACTTTAAAATCTGGTGTGATCGTTATCCCTTCATTGCTGAGAAGAAGGGAGGAGCTATAGCTGTTAATGCTAGTGACTATAATTTAGTAGTCACTAGTCAATACACCATTGATGAATGCTTCCCAGAAGAGCGGGATGCAGAAGCTATTCGAAGACGCTTTGATGTCTTCGAATTTAAAGAAGAAGATTCTCTCTCCTTCACTTGGAAGAGTGTGACTCTTGATTAGTTTAATTAACTAATTCTTTTTCTATTTCTTTTAGTTTCTATT
>NW_008577002.1:0-272 GCF_000257125.1 Entamoeba nuttalli P19
TGTTTGTCATTTTATCTTCAATTTCTTTTATGATTTTCACTAGTTACTTTCTTATTTCTTCATTTATTTATATTCTTCTTAAAATTTATCTTTTATGTATTTTGTTATTTTTTTATCTTTATTTTCTTTATTTCTTCTTCTTCATTTATTTTTTATTTATTCTTTATTTATTCTTTTTCAACATGATTTATACAATCTATTCCATATCCCATTCTTTTTATTTATCTTTATCATATCTCATCTTTTATCTCATCTTTTCAACCTGAAATACT
>NW_008577003.1:0-477 GCF_000257125.1 Entamoeba nuttalli P19
ATTTCTTTAATTCTACAAATCTATTATTTTTCTCTTTTCATTATGAGTCTCACGAGTGCTAATAACACAAATACTAAGAAACCAAAAATTAATATTCCTACTTATCAAGAAAAACTTAAACGTGATTTAAAGAGTAGAATTAGTACTGATAAACAAAATCAAAATCAAAAAGATGTCTTTGATTTCATTGATGAATACTTTGATCATAATAAATATCCTATTCAATTGGAAAGAATGAAATTAATGGGTTCTAAAGATTTAGTTAAAATATTTAGTCATCCTATTAATGTAGACTTCTTAAATAAAACGTTTAATGAAAATCTTCTCGCTGCTGCTATGTATAATAAAATTCTTCAATTTAATGAATCACATGTCATTAGAAAATTAAATGGTTTATATGTCGATCAAACTATCTTTGATATCCTTCAATTAAATAGTATTGAATTGATGAGACACTTTAACATAGATAGTAACATC
>NW_008577004.1:0-2883 GCF_000257125.1 Entamoeba nuttalli P19
ACCGTAGAAGAAGCTGAAAATTAAATTTGAATTCTTGAGGTTGTTTGCCATTTCTTTTAAGGGTTTTTTTTTGTTATTTTATTAAAATTTAATTAATGGTTTGTAATTGTATTTTGAATAAAAAATTGTAATTAGAATAGTTCCTTTAAAGATGGAGAGAAATAATCTTCTATTTGAATATCATAACTTTCTGGTGATACTTCTGTATGACTAATTAACACACTCTTAAATCCCACTTTTTTTGCATTGGTCAATGCTAAAACTGAATCTTCAAAAACTACAGTATCATTAATGTCATGACCTAAACGATGAGATGCTTCAATATAAATATCAGCAGCAGGTTTACAATGTTTTATATCACTTCCAACAACTATTTCTTGTACACAATGTGAAATGTTATGTTTTTTAAGAAATTCTTGAATTGTTGGGACAGTGCTTGAAGATGCAATGGCAATAGGAATATTTTTTTCATGCATCTCAGTAATAAATTCAATAGCTCCTTTTATTGGTGGAGAAGTCAATGTACCTTCTCTTGAATTATCAACAAAATAGCGTGTCAATGAATCTACAGTAAAGTGGTCATTCAAATGTTTGAATAAAGAGAGATAGTTTGTGGCAACACTTCTTACTGAACCAACATAAATTCTATCTTTCTTTTCTTGAGATAATATTATGTTGTATTTCTGGTCAAATGCATTATACATATTAATCCAAGCATTCATCCCATCAACAATTGTTCCATCAAAATCCATGACAATAGCCTTATACTTCATGAAACCAAATACTAACGATTTATGATCTTTTTGAAAAATTTTATTTTCTTTTGATTTTAAATGAAAAGTTTAATTAACAACAAGACAAGATTCAACCACATCAAATTAATGAAAAAGCATCTTGTATTTTAGACTTCTTTATTTGTAATGAAACAAGACCATTTTCTGTTGAGACTATCCCAACCTCTTTTAGCCTTTTTAGTGCTTGAGAGAAGGAAGATTGAGGAATATCTCCAAATTTGATTCTAACAGAATCTAGTAAAGCAGACTCAGAAGTATTGCCTGTATCAACTAAAGTAATACATATATTCTTTTGAAATGTGTTTAATTTCTTAAAGATTTCCATCCTGACTTTTTCTCGTGTTTTCTTTTTCGCTTGAATTACCGTTGGGATATAGTCTCTAAACCAAGGAATATTTGGCGCCCATTTTTCACCAACAACAGAGTTTAATACCATTCTCATTTGAAGAAGTTCTGATAATGAAAAAAGATAAGGACCATCAATCGTGTTTGTATTGAGAATAAACCTACAATTTGGTAATGATGATATTATTCGAGGAAGAAAATGAAGGAAATACTTTTGGTTATTTAACAAGAATGGAGTATCAATATCATTTAACATGAAGATAAATGGGCGTTGGTTGATAGTTTTTGCAGTAAGAGAATTAAGTAAAGATTGAACATCATCACTAGTCTTATTACTAAAATCAAATTGATTAAAGATATTATATGCTCTATTTATAATTTTAAATAATACATTTGCACATTCATTTTCTGACGACAATATCCCACATTCAAATTTCACAGGTTTAATTATTCTCGACTTCTCAAATCTATTTTTTACTTTGATAAAAAAGTCCCTTTTACAACCAACTCCATAATTTAATAAGTTATGAACAACAAGTATTGGAGGTATATTCTTAAAATTTATATAAAAAGAGTTTGTTTGGTATTGTTGTTGTTCATTAGGTTTAATGTTATACTTATTTAAATCAATTTTAAACGGTTGTCTTTTATTGTATTTAGCAATAGACATAAATGTGGAAGAAATAGGTTCACTATGTCTCATGAGAAGAACAACATTCTTATTATCCATAAGTATCGAAATTATGAGAAAAAATTGAGTTTTCTAAAAAATTAAAATATAAAAATGAGAAACAAAAAAAGAGTAAAAAAAGAACTTAATTTTTTTATTTCTTATGTCTAAACCAGTGATTTCAGTAAATGTTTGTTTATACAATACTTATTAGTAGTAAAATTACTTATTTATTTTTTAGGTTGTTATCGTTGGAGCTTCTGCAGTTGGTAAAACATCACTTTCAAATCAATTGGTAAATGTTTGTTGTATGAACAAAGTAAATGAATTATATTATTTATTAATTTAGAATATATTTAGCGAAGACTATACCTCTACCGCCGGAATGGATTTGTTTCAAGATACAATGGAAATGCCTGACTGCTCTGTTAGTTTAACTTTAAGAGACACTTGTGGACAAGAACAATATAAATCATTGGCAAGTCAATACTATCGTGAAACACAAGGTGCACTTATTGTATATGATATTACAAATCGTGAATCATTTGATTATCTTCAAGACTGGATTGATGATGTTTCTATGTATTGTCCTCAAGGAGTTAAAATAGTTCTTGTTGGAAATAAAGTTGACCTTGAAAATGATGCTCGTGCAGTAACCACTGCTGAAGGACAACAATTCGCTTCTGAAGGTGGTTATGCTTTCTTTGAAACATCTGCTAAAATGAATATTAAAGTAGAAGAGGCTTTTCGTGAATTGGTTACAAGAATTGTACAAGCCGAACATGCTAATCCAGCCCAAGTTGCTCAATCATCACAAGATCGTGTTCAAATCACTGCTCAAAAATCAACACCAGAAGAGAAAAAATCTTGTTGTTAAGTGAGTGCTATACAGCAAAAAATTATTCTCTTTTTTCCTCTATTATCCTTTTATTATCGTAAGTTCTTAATTATTTTTTCAAAAAACAAAACTTACTTAATAAAACTATAAAGATTTAAAAGAACTCAAAAACGGAAAAGAACTTAAAAATAACTCATTTATGAGCACAAAGATTAATAAAGTTATTAAAATTGGAC
>NW_008577005.1:0-1260 GCF_000257125.1 Entamoeba nuttalli P19
TTTCATTCAAAATTATTTTTTTTCTTTACAATACAATCAAATTCCATTTTTAATGTTTAGAATAAGCCTCTTTTTGTGATATAATATAGTTAAAATGACATAACTTCTATTTTATAAAAGAAGATAAAATGGTTAATACTCAATATTTCAATGAAATTCCTAAATAAATGTTTTTTTGGGTATATTATTTTTATTTCATTTCATTTATTCTCATGAACAGAGTGATAGTGTTATTATTTCATAATTATAATAGAATTTAATTTTTTTTGATTAAAGACAAATAATTCTGTAATTTCTTTGATAGATGAAAGAAAGAATTGCATCGTAATAAAACAAGACAATGTGTTGGACTTTCATCAAAAAGTAATAATTTTAGCTTAAAAAAAATAGGAAACAATCAATAAAATTTAGGTTTGATAAAAATGCTCTTTTAATTTACTTTTGTTAATGAATGTTTTATAGACATTTGTTTATTGGATGTGTTATGTAAATATTTCAAATTCAACAGAAAACAAGATTCAAAAAAGAACTATAAAAAAGAATTTAATGATTTGTGTGCTGTTTTTAATCTATTTAAGTTATGGTGAAGTCATCAGTGGTACTCCTGAAACATTCACTCAATTAACAAAAAACATGTCATTTGTTAAATTCTATGCACCATGGTGTAGTCATTGTATTGCACTACAACCAGTGTTTGAGGCATTAGCTGATGAATATAAAAGTAAGATGAGTTTTATTGAAATAAACTGTGTAAAATATGAAGAGTTTTGTCTTGACAAAGGGATTAGAAGTTTTCCAGAATTGAGAATGTACCAAAATGGGATAAAAATTTCAGAATATGAAGGACCTAGAGATTTGACCAATTTAGGGAGATTTATTCGTGGAGAAAAAATAGGAAAGCCAGAGAGTCGTGTTTTAGAATTAACAGCAAGTAATTTCAGTGCTGTTGTTGATGATGAAACGAAAAATGTCGTAGTAAAGTTTTATGTTCCTTGGTGTAACATCTGCAAGAGTATTCAATCCAAATACGAAAGATTGATTGATATATATAAAAATGAAAAAGACCTTATCATAGCACAAATGGATTGTTCTGAAAAACAAAACAAAGTCATATGCTCTGGTAAGTTTGGAATTCATGGATATCCAACAATTACATTCTTCCCAAAAGACTTTAAATATGGAAAAGATTTTATGTATGAACATGAAGTTCATGTTTATGTCAATAGAATAAATAAAGAATTTAATTATTTCCGTATGGAG
>NW_008577006.1:0-2316 GCF_000257125.1 Entamoeba nuttalli P19
TCATCCTCTTCTCCATCTAATAATGATTTTCTGTCTTGGGGTATTTGTCCAACAATAACCTCATCACTTTCGCTATCACTTAAACTCATCTCTATTTTTGAGTTCTCTGAAAGAATAATATATGAACATTTGTGTAGTAATTAAAATTAATTCAATTAAAACAATGAAATATAAATCAAAATAAACTCATTACATAATTTTGAATAACAACTGAATTATATTAATTTGCTTTAGTTGATATTAACTCATATTCTTCTTTACATGACTCAATGAATTGATGAGGAATTGATTGTGTTCTTCTAAACACATTCGTACTTGCAATGATAACCTTCTTGTTATAACGTTCACCAATCAATTTTAACATAGAGATTTCTCCTAATGAAATTCCTCCAATAACAAAAACAAAAATATGATCTGACCTTGGATTAACTTCTCCAACATTTTTTGTAAGTGTCTTTTCTTCTGGAGCAAATAAATTATCAAAACGACAAGTTGAGGTATCAATACTTTCCTTTGCAGGTGGTGCTTCTTCCTCTTCATCTTCATCAAAAAATCCTCTTTTTGTTTCTTTAACTGGGGTAGTATATTCTCCAGTTATTCTCATAAAATAATCATTAATATAATTAACAATTAATGGTTGATAATGGTCATAAATACCATCAAGTGCTTTTAATGACTCTTTCTCTCCAATAAAATCACTTTCTTTACTCATTGAATTAACACATCGGTGTATATCAGCAAATGACCTTCTTTTAACTTGACCATCATTTCTATAAATTAATCCACATGCTTCCATTTTAGCAAATACAGAAGCAACCCAAACACCATAGAACTGCATTAATAATTTTTTGATATTATCCAATTGATTTGATTTAATTCCACCAAACAATCCACATAAAAAACAAATACGACTTAATACTCTTGCGAGATTATCAGGAAATGCATATTTACAAAATACACGAGATGTTTGTAGAAATGTTTCCATTGTTGGACTATCATAAATCATATCTTCTATTTTACTAAATGGGTCATAATCACTAAAATAAGAAAATGTTGATGAATCAAATGATTTTAATATATATTCTAATTGTTCATCTCTTTCTCTTCTAAAATCAATTGATCTTGCAAGTGCTAATATTTCTTGATAAAATTTATTATGACAATCAAAAAACATAAATGCTGCAAATTGTTTTGGTAACATCTCAAGTAACATTTTTGTTCTTGTTTTTGATTCTCTTGCATCGGTTGTACTTAATGTCTCTTCAGAAAATTCACTTGTCATTTGTTTAATTTCATCAGGAAATGTATTAAATTGTAAATCTCTTAATCTACTAAAATTATTTCCATGTAAAGGAAATATAGTTTCCATCTTTCCTTTTAAAACTTCTTCTAATCTATTATATTTTGTTGCTTTGATTAGAAGAGAAGAATCAACAGTTACTGTTGTCATATCTCCATTAATGTCTTCGACTCTATCAAGCATTGAATAATAATTATATCCTTGCATATGAGGAGTTATCAAATCATCTGTTCTATCAAAAATAAAACAATCACTAAATCTTGTTGAGACTCCAGTTTCACCTATAGGATTTGATATCATTATATTAAGTTTTCGTGATAATTTTCCTAATGAATGAATCCGTGGAAATCTACCAATAACCTTTTGAAGATCATTTATTCCTTCAGCACATAATTGTAAAATTCCTAAATCAAAATTAGAATAAATTCTAACAAATGCATCATCAATTTGCATTGACAAAACATCTTCTTGAACAAGAGGAAGAATAATAGGCAATCTTTCTATTTTACATCGTGTCATTTCACAAAAATTAATCATTTCTATATCCCACATTTCTGTACCAAATGGACGTAACACTGTAAAATTATCAATTAAACTATCATCATTAAGTTCACTCTGATTATTAGACCGAATCTTTTTCATTGCTTCTGCTATTTGTTTATATCCTTCAATGTCACTTGCTAAAAAAATAAAATTTGTAACATCTCTTCTATAATTATTTACTTCTGATGGTAATAATATATCTTCTATTGAATACTTTGGGTTTTGTAACTCAGTACCAATAGTCAACTCTAATAACAATTTTGACCTTTCATCACAAACAATATATTTAGGTTTTTCTTTTCTCACTGACAATGTTTTAGTAAAATATCCTTCAAGGTATTGTTGATATTCATATAATATATCCGTTGGACCTAGTTCTGGTCTTGTTGAAATAGACAATAATTCCCCTATTTTAATTGAATTAAAATGTCGATTCTGTTTAGTTTCCGCCATTTCTCTTCAATTTTAAGTTC
>NW_008577007.1:0-6733 GCF_000257125.1 Entamoeba nuttalli P19
TTAAGTAAATTATTTAAATATCATATTATACAATCAAATATTTTAAATAATAGTTATATCTTATATATTTAATGCTATTTTCTTAATTTGATTTATTCTATACATTTCAATATTAAAACTTTTTAGTGAAATCATAATAATTATCGATAATTCTGTATTGTTTATTTTCATTACAAACATTCATAATACATTTAAAATATTCTTTAAATGTTTAAGTTTATATAATATTCTATATAATTAATACTCTTTAAATTTAATACACAAAACAAAAATTAAAATAATCAAAAAAATGTTACAAAATAAATTTTAAACAGTGCTGTATCTGTTTTAACTATAAATTTCATTAAAAATAATATCTTTCTTTAATAAGTGATATTTATAATATTAAAAGTAAATTTTCAAAATTATGCTTTAACTAAATAAAGGTATTATAGTTTCTTTTTTTATTGATGAATAATTATCAAATTTCAATAATTTAAACTATTTAAAGATTAAGTTATAATTTATTAAAGAATAATTGTTCAAAACTAATTATAATTTCTTATAGATATTATAAACACTATTATTATGTATATTTATATCTTTTCATATTCTTAAAAATAATTAATATAACAATATTAAACTGTATCAATGAATTTATAAAAATGGTATGTTGTATTATGGAATATAAAATAAACTATACAACGCTTAAATGTATTGCTATTTGAAAAAATATTAGTTTTAATCTCTGGGTAATAGAAATTAGTAATAATATATCACAATTTCAATAAAAGATGCTTTAAAAAGTTGTTATTTTCATTTATATTTAATTAAAAATCAATGATAAAATTTAATATAATGTTTTTAATTTAAAGAATTACATTTATTATTTATTTTTTAGTACTCATTGTTAAGATAGTCTTATTAGTACTTTCTACAATGAAATTTTATATTTATTACAAAAAAATATTTAAATATACTTTATTAATTTTATAATGCAATTAATAAAAATCATTGTTTGTAACATAAATTTAATATTGTTATTAAAAATAACAGTTTAGTATTAATTATTCTTCGAGTGTTTATTTCATGTTGTTTTAGTTGTTGTATTATTACTTTTATTTGTGATTAATTTGTTTCTTTATTTTATTTTTATTCACTTCTTTTTCTAATAGTTTGATATTTTACTTTTACATTATTATTTCTTTATTTATTATTCAATATTTCAATATTATGAAACAAATTTCTTAAATAATAATTTAACTGAAATTAATTAAAAATGAAAATATAGTAGCATTACCCTAAATCTTTTAACATGAACTTCAAACACAATACAAACATTAATATCATAAAAACAATATTATTATTGTTCTTTCATAAATTCATAAACATTTTATTTTATTGTTTTACCTCTTTCTCATTATTACTTTCTGTTTTAAATTTTAACAAATAATACAACTATAATATAAATAATTATTTTTATATGTCTCTATGAAAAAATAAAAAATAAACTAACAAAACTAATTAATATATTTTTAATACATTTTTATAAAAATTCAACTGGATATTATTATTTTATATTTATTAGTTGCTAATAGTTGTAACAAACAATGTAATATTCAATATAGAATTTGTTTATTGTCAAAAAGTATGATTCTATTAGTATTTCAATAAAAATCCATTAATATTTTTTGCTAATCTAATTTAAATAAAAAACATTAATTTTCAATTAGAAAAATCAATTGAGAATAATCAACATAATTTATTAAATCATTTTTATTACAAGAAAAAAACAGCATTTTGTTTCATTAAAATGAAAAAAAATATAAATAAATTATTTAACATATTACTTTGTAAATTATAAAATAAAATGTATTAGAATACTTCTTTATATAATAAACAAGATCATTTACTATTCATAAAATACTATTACATTATATAATTGTTATACATTTAATAATATGAATTAAACATGAAAATAAAGTAAAGAAATATAATTATATTTATTGTTTTAATTTTAAATTCATTATCCAGTTAAATTAAGAAAAATTTTAATGTATTTCTTTACCAGTCATTACTATGGTTAATTTTATATTATATTTGATCAAAAAATTTTTCTATTCTTCTTTTACTTATTATCTTGAACAAACATTTATTAGTCTTTCTTTCTGTTTTCTTATGTATTCTATTTAAATAATAGATGATAGTTTTTATTAGTATTTATTCTAATGTTCATTTATAATTTTAATAATTAATTAATAAGAGATGAAACGAATATTTATTTTTTAAATTGTCTTATTATTCTATACTATTATTGTTATTTATTTGTTTCAAAATATTTTTATTCATTTTGATAGTAAAATTGTTATTATAATACTGTATATTTCTTTATTTAAAATGATATAATATTAGAATATAAAAAGAGCTTATTTTAATTGTTGAAATGAATCGATCAATAACATACTTATTCTAATATAATTTTTTTTGAAACCAAAATTTGTTTCATTTTGTTACAGATTTTATCAGTTTCTGAAACTTAACCAAAAACAAAAATAGCTCAATTGAAAAAAGTATTTCATGAAAAAATATATATTTAAAATGAAACTATGCACTAACACATTTACCAAACAATTCACTACAATATAATAAAAGAAAATTGATTATATATATTTTATAAGATATTTTCATTTTGATAATATTTTATTTTGAAGAATCTAAACAAAGACAATTTTTTTTTACTTTAAAGCAGGATGTTACAAAAATCGTGATTATTAAACTAAACACAAAAACGTTCATTTCATTAAAAAAGAGAAAATAGACAAATGATAGATAGTCATCCCAGTCATATAATCCCTTCATTTTCTTTATTTTTAAAAAACCTATATTACTTCAACAAAATATTGAATAATATTCTTAAAAAACTATAGAAATTGAATTGAATGAATTTTAATAATATCAAAATATCAAAGCTTTTTTTTTAATATTATTAAAGATGTTTGATATTCTCTTATTAACCAAAGACAAACAGTACAACAAGAAAATTAAAAATAATCATTTAAATTGAATAAACACTAATTTATAATAAGTGAAGTGCTATATTTTTTTAAATGAACAATATATATATAAAGAGAATAATAAAGAAAAATATCAAGTAAGAAACTGGAAAAAAAAGAAAAGTGAGGTTTAATATAAAAAATGAAACAATTTCATTAAACTAAAGAAATTGAACAATATATTTAACAATAGATTTATCATTTTTTTCTACAACACAACTTTCTTTATTAGTACTTTGTAAAGAAGAAAAATAAGAATGAACTTGCTTTGAGAAAATTTTAACTTGAGAATCATTAAGAATCTGTAAACCATCTCTCCAAACTTCTTTAATAGTATTAAGATAATGAATTTTTTTCTTATTAGCACTCTTGTTAAAAACGAATTTATAACCAAATGATTGAAGTAGTGATTGATAGAAATGAATTTCTTCTATTTTTCTATTATTTTGTCCTCTTCTTATTGCAGTTTTTGAAGTAACACCATTTGAAATATATTCTTCATATATTTGTAAGCATCTTTCTTTAACTTCCTTATATACATCAATAACTTGATTATTTGAAAATTCTAATGTTCCAACTCGAAAGAATTGTGTTGTTACTGTTGCCTGTTTAATTGGATGAATTAATGTTTCAGTACAAAACTCATTTAATAATGCTATACATAATGCTTGTTGTAATGAAAAAGTAGTTCTTTCTTTTCTTAATGAACATGCTACTCTTTCTTTCTTTTTTTCTTGTAAACCTGTTGTTGCTTTATGTTCTATCGTAAAAGAATTGGTTGTTTTTTCTGTTTCTAGAGAATTGTCAATAGCAGAAGGTCGTTTCGTTGATGGCATTGCCATTTTATACTGTGACTTTATAGAGTTTTTAAAAAACAAAATTAAAACCTAAATTCTTTTTTTTTGGTTTTAGTATCTTCCAAATTAGTGGTTTTCTTTTTTTTTTCTATCACTCCTTACCTTAAAAGACTCATCTCTTTTGATATTCACCCACTCATTCTTCATAACTATAAAAATACAGAATAAAGTGCAGAATTTAGTTAGTTTATTTTACAATCAATCTCCTTTGGATTAAATACTGGTTATTGCATTTAATAACAATAATTATTATTTTTGTTTTACATTTTTAAATTAATAACATATTTTTATTTTATGTTTTTCTATAAAACATTATTTTTAGAACAAAAATTATAAAAAAGAAAGTATTGAATATTATAAAAAAATGTTAAAAATAAATATATAAAAAACCAATAAAATTATTCATAGACGTCAAAGGAAAACTCATTATTCTTGTATGAGAACAAAATTTAATTTCTAGTAAAAAAAAGAATAGAAAAGAAAAAAAAAGAATTATTACCTTTTTATTTTCGTTGTAATTCTTACGTATTATTTATCTGAATCTTTGTTGAATCGGGAAATTACAGAAAAATTAATTATTAAATTATATCTTTTTACATTAAATATTATTAGATGACTAAGAGGATAACTTCACAACAAGAAAAGACATTTACTTAAAAATATTAGATTATAATGGAAAAAATTGTACGTCACAAACCAACCTCATCTCTCAAAGAACTAAAACGTTGCTCAAAATCATTCGAAGCTATTCAACAAGCCTTTATTCTTTCATTATTAAACAATGAAGGTGTCGGGTTTAAAGTAAAAAAACCTGAAAGACGGTCTCAGAAAACATTACAACTTTTTTTAATTGAAACTTTAACACTTCCTTCTGGTGAAATTATTGAATATGAAAATGATGTTAACAATTACTGTAATTCATTTGTTGTTGAAGAATTAAAAGAATCTGGATATACCCATCTTGTTCCAAGTGATATTAATTCTATTGCTTCAATTACTAAAGTTGCTAAAAATGGAGTGTCAATGGAACGTTTAAAACAAATAAAAAGACATCGTAACGCAAATAAAATGTCTGTAAGTTTTAATTGGATATTAGATAGATGTCTTTCTTATGGTTATGAATTCAAAAAGAGATCAACAAAACCTACTAAATACACAACTAAAATGAATAAAATATGTGGAGTATCAGGTAAAATATCATTAAAATTATTACAAATTACAGAAATTGGAAAAAGAGTAAATGAAGAAGTCTACAAACGGTTTGATAAAAATACAACATCTGTTGAAATTAAAGGGAAAGATGAAACTCTTATTGAAATAATAAAAGAAGTTTCAGAACAGGGAGAAAAGACTAGTGTTGTTACTGAGGTCATTGATTCACTTAAAGAAGAGAATGAAATTAAAGTCAAAGAAGAACCTAAAGAAAATAAAAACGTTATAAATGAAATTACACCGATGGATATAAAAACTTATTTCACTCAACGCACTGAAATAAAAAATGAACCGGAGCCAAGTCTTTCAACTGAAATTCATTTTTTACCAAAAAATATTGATTATCAAATTATTTTTTGTGACACTGGCTTTACTCAACAAAATTGGAAAAGTAATGATTCTAGTATTGATGAAAATTTCTGTTCATCATTTGCTTAATAGTTTCTTGTTTATGTTCACACCATGATTGTTTATGAATAAGGAAGTTAAATTACTATCTCAACATAACTGTGATTTAATTCATTCTTTTAAAATAACTTAACTTATTTTTAAATTTTTCAAAGTTTTTAAATTAGTTATTTTATTTTAGTTAGAAAGTGAATTTAATAGCAAATAAGAATAGAGTAAATTTAATTACTTTTTTTCAATACAAATAGAATATAATAAAGGATGTCTCTATCGTGTAAATCGTTTATTCTTTAAAGTAAAAATTTAAAGTTAAGTTATAACTCTTCTAGTTTGGATACTACCACATCAATTGGTATTCTTTCATCTGGGTTTTGTTTCCAACATTGATCAATTAAGTCATATTGTTCACTTGTCATTGCCTCAGCTTTTGTCCTTCTGTTTCCTTGAGTTACAAAATCAGCAATAGACCATGGGAACTGAAATTGTGATTTTGGATATGCTGCACACCACCCAAAACATTCGTACATTGTAATTGCAAATGAATATATATCTGCTGATTGTTTATACCTAATCTTATTTAATATTTCTGGTGCCATATAAACAGGAGTTCCTATTCCTTTTGTAAATGTCATATTTGTCATCATCATATTAATGTTTCTTGATGCTCCAAAATCTGTTAGTTTACAATTAACTTGTTCATTTTCATCAAGTGATACAACAAGGAAATTGTCTGGTTTAATATCTCTATGTAATATTCCATTTGAATGAAGATATGAAATTCCTTTAGCTGCATTTAACATGAATTTAATTCTTAATTTCATAGACACTTGACTTATATCTCTCTTCTTAATTAAAACACTTAATGAACCATATTCTGCATATTCTGTTACCATACATATTTTATTATGAATAAATACTGCTCCATAAAAATGAATGATATATTCACTTCTGAATTTATCTAACATCACTACTTCTTTCTCAAATTCATCAAGAGATGATTGTTGTTTATCACTTTCTTTCATTTTCTTAATTGCTACTTTATTTCCTCTAAATTCTCCAACATAAACAATTCCAAATGATCCTTCTCCTATTTTCTTTTCTTCTTTTAATTCATCTGGATCAAGTCGTGTTGATAATTCTGTCTCTGCTTTAATTTTAATATTAGATTCAATTGTTGTTCCTTTCTTCATATCCAATGAAAATAATTTAATAATATCTTCAACG
>NW_008577008.1:0-427 GCF_000257125.1 Entamoeba nuttalli P19
TTCAGAAATGAAATTATTTGGTTGAGTATAAACTCTAAAGTTAAAGTTAATAGAGAGAATTCCTTCAGGATAAGTATATTTAATAAGAATCCCAACATTAGTCAAGAATTGACACAAATATTTGAAAGTAGAATCCAATGAGTATCTATAACCTTTAAGTCTAGTTAAAGAGATTAAATTTGTAGTGAGTTGTTTGTAAATAGATATATTCAAAGGTGTTTTAATATCTCCATTAAAATAAACAGAAGAAACAGGATACATGATATGATTCTTATCTTTTTGAGCATTAATATCAGTAAGAACAATTTGAAATTGATAAATTTGTTGAATTAAATGATATAAAAAATAAATGTCAGTATGAATATTTCTTTCAGTGATAGACTTTCTAAGTTGTTCTACGTATTTTTGTTTTGTTGTCTTTTTAAAC
>NW_008577009.1:0-9804 GCF_000257125.1 Entamoeba nuttalli P19
GTAAAGAATGAATTTTTATAAAAACCAATTTTATGTAAAACAAAAAATGAACTTAAAAAGACGAAAATGAAGGGAAAGATGACATATTATGGAATGAATGTTTATCAATTAACTGAACTAGATGAACATACTCAACCACAACAAATTATTGATAAAATGAATGAACTATACGGAGAGTTAAAAAAGGCAAAAATTGATAATAAAAAAGAGCGAATGGAAGAGTGGAATGTAGTGATGGATAATTATGAAATTGACCCAATTGGATATTACAAATATTGTGAAGTTTGGAGGTTAGTAATTCAGTGTAATACAAAAGAATAATGAAATTTAGAATAAAGGAATGTTTAATAAACCACCATCAATAAATATTACGATTAAAATTACATTAAAGAGTGTCAAAAATGGATTAATTAAAACAATTAAATATCAAGTAAAACGAATTAATAAATTAACAGCAAAAGAATATAATGAAATGATAAGTAAAACAATCAAAATAGAAAGAGGAGTTGATAGTGATGATGAATATATTTTTGAAAAAGAAGGAAATGAAGAAATTGGAAAGAAACAAGGGGATTTGAAAATATTATTTGAAGTTATTTGTCATGACTTTATTCGTAATAAAGAAAATGTAATTTTGAAATATCCAATCAATCATTATGATGAACAACATGGATTTATTATTAGTCATAGAGGAATTAATGATGATGAATGGATTAATAAACGAGTAGAACCAAATAAAGTCAAAATAGGAGATTCAGAAAGTGTAATAACAATTTATGGAAAAGGACTACCAAAAAAAGGAGGAGAAATAGGAGAATATGGTGATATATTTATTTTATTTACTGAAAAAGAAACAAATTAAAAGACATACCTTTATCATTAAGTTAATTTAAGTTCCACTATAACTTGATTATGTTGATATTTTCTTCTTTTTGATGACTAAGAAAAATGAGTGACTTTGTTCTTTGTTTATTTCATTTTTGAGACAAAACGTTTTATAAAACATAAAGAAAGGATTGATTGGAAGAAAAAAACTAAATGAAGAAAAAAAAAAGAGAAAAGGAAAACTAAAAAATTGAAAACGAAATGTCAATTGGGAAAGTCACTTGTAAATATTGTGGATGTCCAATCGTAGAAAGGTCATTAGAACTTCTGTCCACAGTACCAAAAAAACAATGTTTGTTGAATAATAAAAAGGGTAATAATCAAAAAGAATATAGAAATAATATGTTAGTTTCATTTGTAGAGAATCAACCAATGAAATCACTGTCGAATTCTTTTTTTATAAATAAAGGGGTGGTATATAAACCAAAAACAAAACCAATACAACTTTCTTCTTCAATGACACAGACAGACTCTCCATTACAATGGTTATATTTTGCACAACAAGAAAAATTTCCATTTGAATTACCTATGTGTGAAAGTTGTTATCATAATAAAAGTAATGAGATGGATAGAGAAGAAGCAAATTATACATGCAGTTATTGTGAAATATTAAAAATGTTTGATGACTTACAAGAATTAAAAGGTTTAGAAGAAGACATAAAACAAGAAGAATTAAAAGTGCAAGAACTAGAAAAATCAATTTCAAGTTTAGAAAAAGAACAAACACAATTAAAAGAAGATAAAGAATTTATAGTTTCATTACAAGATTCTTTCAAAGAGAAATATAAAGAACACGCACAATTATTAGCAGAAATAATTCGACTATCAAATAATTCAAGTGATAGGTTTAGCAGAATTGATATTCAAAAAGAAAAAGAAGAGTCAAAACAATATGAAGAAAATGTATGGAATAAAATACATCGTATTGAATGGACTGAAAATGGAATATTATTTAATTCTATTAATGTTGTTTCTGATTATCAACATGTTTGTTACGTTATTTCTAAACAAATTATTTAGAATTTAATTAAATAGAAAAAATATAAAAATGTATCAATTTGTTTTTCATTGATTATTAAAGAGTGTTTACTTATTAGACAAATGTTACGAACTCAATTAACAAAATGTTCTATTATAACAGCGTATTCTCAATTTTCAATGACTAGATTAAATTTAAGTTATTTAGATTTTAATCAAAAGTCTATAAAAAGGACTAAATCTTTCACTTATTCTTTACAAAAACTTTCATTGGTTGTTGAAGAATTAATTACTATTGTTTCTATTCAGTTTAATAAATATAAACCACTTTATAAAATTAGTAATTTTACTGCTAATGGTTTATCATTAGCCCCATCAACATCTCATTGGAACGACGCAATAAAATATTTTCTTTCCGAATTTAAACATTTAAGAGAATTTGTTCTTAAAATTGTAAATTAATTTGACTTTATTTGTTGAATGATTTAAAATTTAAAATTTATTAAACCAAAAAAAGAAAATAAAAACTAATAATTATAAGAACTGAAAATTAATATTTAAAAAGAAATGTCTGAAATTAATCATCCAGTAAAAATTGAAGCAGTTTATCTCATGTCTATTATTCCACACTTTATTTCATTGAATATGTTAATGAGATTTCATCAAGTTAGCCATAATTGTGGCGAAGCAATAACACGACTAAAGGTTAATCCATGTTATCAAGAATTATCATTAGAAACAATCCTTCAAAATGACCAATCAATTCATATAAGAAAAGAATTACAAATTTTTACTGGAATTGATACTCTCCATACAGATATTAATACTTTACAACAACTACCACCAGAATTATTAGTTAATGTAAAACTATTTGAAATTAGTTATATTCAAAAACAAACACCTTCTTCATATCCTATTTGGGAAACAATTAAAGACCGAGTTTCTAGATTAATTCTGGAAGTTAGTTGTTTACCTTTATTTGATCTTCTTTCTTTACCTAATTTACGTCGTTTAGAAATTAGAGCAGGAAGAAATGGTCTTACTGAAAACTTACCTATTAGATCAATGGAGTCTTTACAAACATTAGTTGTGTATTGTGATGGTTCACAATTTAAAACTTATTATGATTTATTTGAACAGTTTGTATGTAGTAAATTAAGGGTTCTTTATAAACTCAATTGGGTACAACCAAATGACTTTGAAGATATTTTAAAATTACACCCAAGAAGTGTTATTGGGATTTATTTAAATGAACTTCCTCCAGATATCAACAATTATCTTTCAAGTAAAGTTGTGTTATTGTATTATCAAAAGAAAGAATTTAGAATACCAATTAGTATTTTTATTGACCAACAATTTCTTGCATTGATGAAGTTATATCATCCATCAATGATTGACGTTCGTGGAGACATAGAAAATGAAGAAAGTAGTATTATAGATCTTCATGAAGAACATCAACTAGAAGAAATAATTTTCAATTTTGTAACTACAAAAGAAAAGATTTCAGTTATTCTTCCAAAAGAATTAAAGAAATTAACTATTAACCATGGCAATTTCTTAAAAGAAGGAGGATTATTACAACTTCAAAACACACAAGTTCCTCGTGAATGTTATGCCTCATACGGAGATGCTGTTCCAAAAAATAATTAAATCTAAATTAAATGAATTTTTTCAATATTATTGGTTTTTTTAATTATTTACAGTACATTTAAGAGAAGAAGGTGGTTGTAATGGATCAAATGTTGAAGAAGAAGAATTTGATAAAGGCAATGGAAGTGAGTGTTTCCAAAGAAATAACCAATTTACTAATTGAGGGTTATAATTTAATGGAGATATGTTTTGAAGGAACAGTTCAAGTGCAGATTGTTCAAAACTAATTTGAATATTAGGAAATAGTTTATGAGTATAACTATATTGATGAAGAATGTTTGTGATTTGAGTTTCTAAGATTTGGTTTTCTTTCATTAGCTCGAATTGAATTTCATTAAGCGAAGAAACATTAAAAGCAATAGCACTAGAATAGGGTTTTAGTCTGACATATCCATTTTTCATTTCAATTACTTCAAGAGATTGAAGTATTTTTAATACAGCATTCAGTCGTTTATTTAAGTTTGTCTCTCCTACAATTTTCTTGTTGATAGGATGAAATGGAACCCAATAACACCTTAATTCTTTAAGGATTGAATATACTAAATTATTATTTTTACTACATTCTTTTTTCTTTTGAGAATGGTAATGACTAGGTTTTAATAACTCAATAATCTTTGAATAATTTCTTTCGGCAAACATAATAGAATGCGTGAATTTCTTTCTTTATAAAATTTTAGCTTAAATGAAAGTGACTTTTTAATAAGATTGAATCTTATTAATTACTCTAATCACGAATAAGACTGAAATTTTTAAATACTCTTAATACGTAATTTTTTTTAGTAATAAAGAAGAAAGAATAAAATTTTTTCATATTTTTTTTTCTCTTTTTTAATAAAAACCCTTTTTATTAATTAAAGAGAAAAAAACCCTTAAAATAGTATTTCATTAAATATCAATAAGAAAAAAGATATCATTTAAAAAAGATGACGTGAAATCCAAAAAGAATAAAATGACAAGAAAAGAAATAAAAAAAAAAAAACTAAAAAAAATGAGAAAAAGAGAAAAAGAATAATAGAAGAATGTATTATGAGGAAAAAAGAAAAATAATAGGGAAATGTATCTAAAAAAATTATTATCAAGTTACAATGACTGAACTCAACATGGAAACGAAACGAGTCAAACAAATAAAATTTACTTTACTTTCTTCTGAACAAATCAGAAAAATGGGTGTTTGTAAGATTACTGAAAGTACTTCAGTTAGTAGCGATGGTAAACCAGTTTTAGGTGGACTTGCCGATCCTCGTATGGGACCATTTGAAAAAGGAGAAGAATGTCAAACATGTAGAGGAACAAGGACAGAATGTCCTGGTCATTTTGGATATATAGAATTAACACAACCAGTTTATAATGCTATATATATGAAATATATTTTACATGTATTAAAGTGTGTTTGTCCAATTTGTAAACGAATATATTGTCATGGAGATGAAAGAGTTAAAAATATTAAAAGTACTGGAGAAGAACGATTAAAAGAAATTTATGAGTTTATTCATAAAAACTATAAAGCTTGTGGAGTTTTATCTGAGAAGAAAAAAGATCTTGATAAACACCAAAATAATGAAGAAGAAGAACAAAATCCATGTAATGGACCAATTGTAGATTATGAACTTCCTAAATTAAAATCAGAAAATAAATTAGAAATTAGAAGAAAAAATGGAATAAAAACTAATGAAGAAAATGATTTTAAACCAAGAGATGCACTTGCAATATTTAAAGATATGACTGATGAAGATGTTAGAGTACTTGGATTTGATCCAATTGATTGTCATCCTAAATTTATGATTTTTACATTAATTCCAGTACCACCACCATGTGTTAGACCATCTATTGTATCAGAAGGAGCAAAAGAATCTAAAGATGATTTGACTGTATTATATGAAAATGTAATAACTGCTAATGAAAGACTAAAAGAAGAAAATCAAAAATGTGAAGGAGTATCAGAGTATTATAATAAATTAATGGAATTACAAACTATTTGTGCAAAAATATCAATGAAAAATGTTAAACTTCCAGAAACCATGTTGAGAAAGAAAAATTTTAAATCAATTGAAGAAAGACTTTCAAGTAAACAAGGTAGATTAAGATTAAATCTAATGGGAAAAAGAGTTGATTTTTCTGCAAGAACAGTTATTTCACCAGATCCAAATTTATCAATGGATGAAGTTGGAGTACCAACAGGAGTTGCTAAAATTTTAACATTTCCAGAAGTAGTTACTCAACATAATAAAGAAAAATTACAAAAATTAGTTAATGCTGGAATGAATGATTATCCAGGAGCATTTATGTTAGAAAGAAAGAACGGACAAACATATAGATTAAATGGATCAGAAAAAATTATTGATATTGGAGATACTGTGCATAGATATATTATGAATGGAGATTATGTTATTTTTAATAGACAACCTTCATTACATAGAATGAGTATGATGGGTCATAAAGTTAGAGTTTTACCATTTTCTACATTTAGAATGAATTTATGTGATACTACACCTTATAATGCAGATTTTGATGGAGATGAAATGAATTTACATGTACCACAAACACTTGAAGCAAGAGCTGAAGTTGCTACATTAATGTTAACACCAACACAAATTATTACACCACAAGATAATGGACCAATTATGGGTATTGTACAAGATACACAATGTGGAAGTTATTTAATTACAAAAAGAGAAACGTTTATTGAACAATTAGTATTTTATAATATCTTACAATGTTTAGATAACTTTGATGGAACAGTTCCAATTCCTGCAATATTAAAACCAATTCCTAAATGGACTGGGAAACAAGTATTCACTCAAATTCTTCCTACTATTAATTTTCATAGAGGTAATTGGTCAATTAAAGAATTATTAAAACGTGGACCAGCAGTAGCTGATTCTGATGTATATATATTAGATGGTGTTCATTTAGTTGGGTCATTAAGAAATAAATCAGAATTTGGAAAGAATAGATCAGGTATTATCCAAACTATTTTTAAAGATAAAGGAATGGAAGCAACTAAAGTATTCTTTAATAAAACACAAGCCACTGTTAATAGTTGGATATTAACAAGAGGATTTACAGTTGGAGTAGGAGATATTGTTGTACCACAATCTGTTCATGACTCTATTAGAGCAAATGTCGAAAAAAGTAAAAAAGAAGCAGTAAAATTTCTTAGCCATCAACATGATGATGAAATTAAAGTACAAGCAGGAAATACTATGTTCGAAAATCTTGAAAGTGAATTAGGTAGTTTGTTAGAAAAATTAAAAAATGAATGTGATTCTATTACTACAAAATCATTAAAAAAAGATAATAATTTACTTGCTATGGTAGATTCAGGAAGTAAAGGAAGTACAACTAATATTCTTCAAATGGTAGCTTTTGTTGGAAAACAAGAAATTAATAATTTAAGAATTCCATTTGGATTTTATAAAAGAACATTACCACATTATTGGAAAGAAGATTATGGATTTGTTTCTAGAGGGTTTGTAGAAAATAGTTATGTGATGGGATTATCTCCACAAGAATTTTTCTTTCATGCTATGGCAGGTAGACAAGGTATTATTGATACTGCTGTTAAAACATCAGATACTGGATATATTCAAAGAAAAATGGTTAAATGTATGGAAGATGTACAATGTAAATATGATCGTACAGTTAGAAGATCTAGTGGAGATATGGTAGAATTTATGTATGGAGGAGATGGAGTAGATGCATTAATGTGTGAAACACAAAAATACATTTATTGTAATGATTCAAAACCTGATAATTTTGAAGGAAGTATTAATGAATATGATACTTTAAAAATGAATGAACTTTATAAATGGGATTTAAATGATGAAAAATTAAGTGAACTATTAGATGAAGATATTTATAATAAATTATTTAGTGACGAATATCAAACATTATTTGATAATGAATTCCAAAGAATATTAGATGAAAGAGCAGAATTATATCAACCATGGAGAAGAAGTCTTGATTTAAAACCATGTGATATTCATATTGTTGTTAATTTTGCAAGACAAATTGATAATGTTATTGCAGCAAGATATTTACCAAAGAGTCAAAGAAGTAATTTAGATCCAAAATATGTTATTGAAAGAGAAAATGCATTAATTAAAGAATTATCTTCAATTGGAGCTGTTAAAAATGATAAATTTGATGAAGAAAGATTTAAAGATGCACTTGGATCATTTGGTAAATTATTACACTGTACATTAAGTAGTAAACAATGTTTAATTCAACATCATTTATCTAAAGAATCATTTGATGATTTAATGGATAGAATTAAAAATATTTATGAACGTTCATTTATCAATCCTGGAGAAATGGTTGGAAGTATTGCTGCTCAATCTATTGGTGCACCAGCAACTCAAATGACTTTAAATACATTCCATCATGCAGGTATTTCATCTGCTAGTGTAACTGAAGGAGTCCCACGTTTAAAAGAATTATTAAATGTATCTAAAACACCAAAGACACCAAGTATGAATGTTTATTTAACAAATGATACAAGAGAGTCAATGGTTGATTTAGATAAAGAATTAAATAAAACTATTCCTTACACTAAATTAAAAGATCTTATAGATAATGTGGAAATTTGGTTTGATCCTGATATTGCCAATTCAGTTATTGAAGAAGACAGAGAATTTATTAATGATTTTATTGAAGTTGAAGAAATTAAACCAGAAGACTATTGTAAATGGACAATAAGATTAGTATTTGGATATAATAAAATGGTTTCTATGGGAGTTGATTCTGATTCAGATATTTTAAGAGTAAAAATAAAAGAATTATTTAAAGATGCATTAGTTATTCCATCAGACTCAAATAATATTGTAAATGGTACTGTTAAAATTGTTGTTCATATTAGATTTAGAGTTGGAAGTATATCTGAATGTTCTAATATAGATCATTTAACTGATGAAGTTGATAAAAGTGTTGAAGCAGTAGCATATTATAAATCTAAATTAGATGAATTATTAAGGACTGTTGTTATTTCTGGAATTGAAGGAATTACAAAAGTTATTATTCCTCAAAAACCAAAAAATACAATTGTAGTTGATCCAGAAACAAAAATGTTAAGAGATCAATTACAATGGGTAGTATTTACTGAAGGATCTAATATGGCAGGTTTAGCTGAATGTGATAATGTTGATTTTTATAAAACTGTTACAAATAATGTTTATGAAACGTTCCTTTATTTAGGTATTGAAGCAGGTAGAACTCAACTTGAAGCAGAACTTATTAAAACATTATCTGGGTCATATGTTAATTTTAGACATTTAGCTCTTATGGCTGATGTTATGACATTTACTGGTAGAATTCAACCTTTTAATAGAATGGGTTTATCACGTGGAAGAGCAGGAGTTATTACTAGAGCTTCATTTGAACAAACATTAGAACAATTTAGAAGAGCAGCTGCATTTAGTGAATCAGATATTTTAAATGGTATTTCTCAAAATATTTTAATGGGACAAAGGACTGTTGCAGGAACTGGTGCATTTACTGTATTACTTGATATAGATTCATTAAAAGCATCAAATATTGATGAAAACTCATTTAGTGAAGAAGAAGCTGATAAAAAAGCATTCATTGATGGATTTGATGTGTCTCCAATTAGAACTCATTTGGTTATGTCTCCAACAAATACCAATAAACCAAAACCAATGGGATTCTCTCCTTCACCAGTTTCTCCAAGAAAAACACATCCACAATTTGCTACTCCATCACCATTTATAACCTCTTCTTCTCCAAGATCTTCACCTATGTTAATGCAATTTACTCCTCGTTTTAGTTCAGGTCCTTCACCATATAATCCAGCTACTGGTGCATTATCTAAACCTGCATTTTTATCATCACCAATGTTTGCTGGTAAACAATCTTCACCTTATAATAATCCTAATCCATCACCATTCTTAGGTTCAACACCTGCGTTCCAAGGTATTTCATCACCATTTATTAATTACTCATCACCTAGTATATTCCCTAAACCACAAGATAAATGAATTTGATTTCTTTTGTTTGGAAAAGAAGAAAGTTGTTTAAATAAAAATTATTTTATAAAATTAAAAAAATACTTTTTTTTAATTGAAAATTACAACTCAATTATTGCTGGAGAGAAGACTGTTGAGTATCTGTTGGAATTGAAGAAGGTTGATCTTGAGCTGGTTGATCATTTGTTTTTATATCTTTTGCTTTATTTTGTTTTGCGAGTTCTTGGTAACGTTCTTTATCTTCATCAGGGAGTTGTTTCCACATAGAAGATAAAGTTGACATTCCTTTTCCTCTACTACCTTTTTCTCT
>NW_008577009.1:9814-14066 GCF_000257125.1 Entamoeba nuttalli P19
GTTCTCACGATGATCTCTACAAAATAATAAAAATGGATTATATTCTGCTCTATTCTGAGCATATTCACTTTTTCCTTGTCTCCTTTTTTTCCCCATAGCATTTCCTAACATAATGTCTTGAACAACTGCAGCTCTCCTAAATGTTTCTCTTACTTCTTCAGTTTCTTCAGCCCACATTTGTTCTGCTTTTTCGTTTGCTTCATCAACTTCATATTCTTTAGTTTTAACCATTTCTTTTGCTCTCCAATAAATATAAACTGCATGACTTAATTCTTCAATATCCTCAGTATACATTGCAGATTTACGTTTACGTTCTTTTATGTCTTGATCTATAGTTTGTACAGGAATAGTATTCATTGGTTCTTGTTCATAGACTCCATTAGGAAAAAATTCATTAGCATAATTCATCACAAATAGTTTGTTTATAATAAAAACCTAGTTCCTTGATTCTGCTGTATTCTTCTGCTTTTTTCTCTTTTTGATTTTACATCTTTTTATTTTTTTTTATTATAGTTTTATTATATTTTTATTATTTTCAAACTATTTTTTTATTAAAGTTCTTATAGTTCTTTTATAGTTGAGGGTTATTATTTTTCTCTTTTTGTTAAAAAAATTACAATATAATAAAATTACTAATAAATAATTATAAAATTATAATAAATAAAAATAGAAATAAATAACAAAAATAAAACTATAAGAAGATTGAAAACAAAAACTTACTCACTCATTTAGAGATAGTATAACCATTTTTAATTGGAAGTAGTTTCTTCTTTCTTCTCAGCTCTTTGATAGGCTGAAGTAACTGTAATTTTTCTACCTTCTACTTCAAAGTTATCCATTTCAGCAATAGCTTTCTTTTGTTGTTCAGCAGTTTTGAATGTAACAAAACCATATCCTTTACTTCTGTCAACATTTAATTTTTTATTATGTCTCTTTACAATAGTAGCTTCAACAACATCATACTTTTCAAATAATTTTTTGAAACCTTCATCATTTAAAGTAAATGGTAAATTCTTAACGAAAACATTAGTTTCAGAAAGTGATTTTGGTTCATTTGTTTTCTTAGTAGTTTGTTTGTTTTCAGCTTTCTTATAAGCAGCAGCAACTGTAATTTTTCTACCTTCTACTTCAAAGTTATTCATTTCAGCAATAGCTTTCTTTTGTTCTTCAGCAGTTTTAACAGTAATAAAAGCAATACCATTATTTTTGGTAACATTTCCTTTCTTTCTATGAGTCTTAATAAGTGTAATTTCAACAACTTCAAATTTAGAAAACATTTCTTTAAGTTTTTCTTCAGTAATAGCAAATGGTAAATTCTTAATGAATAACATATTATCAGTTACTTCATTTGTTCTTTTTACTAAATGTCTTTTACGGGTATTTCTTTTTCCTTTAAAACCACGTCTATTCATTTTTCTTTCTGTTGTAGTTTCTTCTCTTGGAAGTGCTTTTTGGACTTTAATCTCCATCTTTCCAATTGTACGTCTATCCATTTCAAGTGCTTTTTCAGCTTCTTGTGGAGTAGC
Source organism: Entamoeba nuttalli P19 (assembly GCF_000257125.1). NCBI lineage: Eukaryota > Evosea > Mastigamoebida > Endamoebidae > Entamoeba > Entamoeba nuttalli. Next base: position 11,341 of record NW_008577009.1, read on the forward strand.
AAATTCAATAAAAGCAAATCCTCTTGAATATCCAATTGGAGTTGAAATAATTTTTACTTCTTTTGGATTATAAGTTTTAAAAGCATTTTGGATATCTTCAACTTTAAGAGAGTAATCCAAATGTGAAACATATAATGTAGTCATCTTGTTTAATTAAAGGGTATTTGAAATTTTTAAGTTTCTTTAACCCTTTATAAGTTTGCTGTTTTCATTAATTTTAATAATTAATTTTATTTTATTTAATTCTTATCTTTTTGAATCTTATCCTTTTTTTTTATTTACTTTTTTCTTTCTTTTCTTTCTTTTGTCCTTCTTTCTCTTTTACCATTTTTCTTTTTTTGTCTTTCTTTATCTACAAAAATCTTTTTCTTTATCTTTTTTCTTTTCTTCTTTTTGAACCTTTTTTTACTACAAATTTTCGGGTTATTTCATTTTCTTGAATTACGTTTCAATTGGTGGATCCACGTCATATTTGTTTCATTTTTTTTTTCATTCAAAAATTCCTCACCATACAAAAGAAGTTAATTAATAGTTATGAATAATTCAATTTAACTAAAACATAACTTATTTTTTTTTTGTTATTATCAATACCTTCCTCCACTTATTTGAATAAATTTTTTACATAAAATACATTCATTTTTGTTTATAAATCCTTCAAAAATTATAAAGGTCAATTAATATTTTGTTAATGTTTCTTAATTTAAAATTGGATTGGTAGAGTTATTATTTGTTATAAACAATAAAGAAGTAATGTTTTATAAATTCACAAAGATTTTAAAAAATGAATAAAAGAAAGAAATGAAGAAGAAGAAAAAAAAAGGCAAAAAAACTACAAATTAAAAAAAAAACAAAAATAATGAGAAGAGTCTTTGTATTAAGTGATCCACATTTAAATTTAGATTTAATTGAAGAAGTGAAGCCAAGATTTGTCGGACGTAAAATGACAGAGACGTCAGTAATGAATGAATTTAAAAAAAAAACATACGATATGTCACAGTATGGATTAGAATGGAAAAACCATATAAGTAGACTAGAAGAAAATTGGAATAATTCAGTAAGTTCTAATGATATTGTTATTATTCCTGGTGATATTTCAGCAAATAAAAAGTATCCTAAATTAGATTTAACTTGGATTAATGAACGTCCAGGGACTAAAATTCTTGGGTGTGGAAATCATGATAAATGGTGGCCAAGTAAAGAAACAGCAAAAAGAAAATATGAAGAAGAATTTAAAACTATCAAATTTGTTGATCAACATAAAAGTTATATTGATGATAAAATTGTTGTTATGGGAACAAGAATGTGTGATAATGAATATAACTGTTGGCCTATTATTAATAAACAATTAAAAGAAGAAACATTAAAAGTATCAATTGATAAAACCTGTTGTCAAGTAATGAAAGAAAGACTTAATTTTATATTAAATAACATGAATGAAATAGAAGAAGATAAAATAAAAATATTAATGATTCATCATCCTCCTTATAATGAAAAGGCAGATATCAATCCAATCTTTGAAATGATTCTTCAATCAAAAGTTGATATTTGTTTATTTGGTCATATTCATACTTTTGGTCGTTTTTATTTAAATGAAAATTATCACACAATTGAGGATATTCAAAAAGTTTATCCTTCTATAAACCTTTTATTAAATCAAAAAAGATTTATTTGTGCATCATCTGATTTATTAAAACATTCACCATTACAAATATTACAGTATTAAAATTGATGAATTATTTTTTTTAATTTTGTTATATATTACAACATTCTTTTTATTTTTCTTTTTAATAAAAAGAACATAAAGAATAATAAAGAAGTTCATAGAATAATTACTTCTTTATTCTACACTCTATTAGATCTTCTTAATCTTTTTCTTTTAATCTATTTCTTCTAATGGATAAAGCCACTTTAGCTAAATACATTGACCATACTCTTCTTAAAGCTGATGCTACTGAAGAACAAATTAGAAAATTATGTTCTGAAGCTGCTGAATATAAATTTGCTTCTGTTTGTGTTAATCCAACATGGGTTCCATTATGTGCAGAACTTCTTAAAGGTACTGGTGTTAAAGTATGTACTGTTATTGGATTCCCATTAGGAGCTACTCCATCAGAGGTTAAAGCTTATGAAACTAAAGTTGCAGTTGAACAAGGAGCTGAAGAAGTTGATATGGTTATTAACATTGGAATGGTTAAAGCAAAGAAATATGATGATGTAGAAAAGGATGTTAAAGCTGTTGTTGATGCTTCTGGAAAAGCACTTACTAAAGTTATTATTGAATGTTGTTATTTAACAAATGAGGAAAAAGTTGAAGTTTGTAAGAGATGTGTTGCTGCTGGAGCTGAATATGTTAAAACTTCCACTGGATTTGGTACTCATGGAGCTACTCCTGAAGATGTTAAATTAATGAAAGACACTGTTGGTGATAAAGCACTTGTTAAAGCTGCTGGAGGAATTAGAACATTTGATGACGCAATGAAAATGATTAATAATGGTGCTAGTAGAATTGGTGCATCAGCAGGTATTGCTATTCTAAATGGAATTCACTAATATCAATATCTTTTTTAATCAAAATAATTTTTTATTCTTTTCTTTTTGTTCACTTTCTTGAAGGTTGAATATCAGAAACATCACATAAACACTAAAAAAATATAATCTAACATTTTAGTTTTTTAGGTATTATATGATGATGATTAATTTGAATATGAAATATAATAAATAATAAT
>NW_008577009.1:14114-23631 GCF_000257125.1 Entamoeba nuttalli P19
AATGACAAATGAAAATGATATAAATAATGTTAATAAATGAAATTAGAAATAATAATATAATAATAATGATATACTTCAACATAAAATAATAAATAAATGATAATTCAATATAAAATAAGAATAAGAAATAAAGAAATAATATTTATTAAATTTAAAAGTGAAAGTCAAAGAAGAAGATAAAAAGATGAAATAAACATAAAGAAACTTGAAAAGACAATAAAACAAAAGAAAATGTTTTATTTACAAAACAAGAAGAAAATCTAAATAATAAATAAAATCTTCCTTTTTAATGATGTATAATGTGATTAATATCCATTAGTAATGAATAAATGACAATTTTATTAACAGTTCATTATCTAGTTTTTAATTTCTTTCTTATTTGAATTATGTTCGTCATGATAATTATTTTTTTATCATTTTTATGTTTAGCCTAGAATTATTTACTCTATGAAATTTAGACTAAACCAACACAACTTCGTTATTTAGTTAATACATATTTTTCCAAACGAGAAGTTATTAGATCGTAAAGTCTTTAATTTTTAATAAAAGAAAGTATTTATTGAATTAGGACATACTTATTTAACATTTTTTATGAGTAGTCTTTAATTTGTCCAATTGGGTAGTGAACATAATATAAAGATGTTATCTATGGATGGGTTAAGCGAATAAACTCAGATGAAGGTAGATTTTTTGTTTTTTTTTTCAGATTGATGTTATCGTTTTTGTATCAAAAAATAGTTTTGTGTTTGAGACTTTTATTGATTTAAAGCAGGAAATAATTCACTTTCTCTGACTATAAAAATGATACTTTTTTGAGTAAAGTCATGAAGAAGTTATCAAAATAAAATAATTGTTGTATTTATTTGTCTTGTCATGAGGATCATCTCAATGTCACAATCAAATGGTATGGAAAATAGATGGTGGGATGAAATTCTTCAAAGAAAAGAAGAAGCAGAACAATTATTAAAACAAACTGAACAAGAATGTAGAGTTATTGAACAATTAGAGCAACAAAAATTAAACAATCATGAATATGAGTTAACTGATAAGATAGAAAAAATTATCAATAAATTAAAATGGAAGATACAATTAATAGAAGGAAAAATAAATAAAAGAAGTGAAGTTCTTCAAAAATTAAAAGAAGATTTTAATAAAATAAGTCAAATAAATCAACAACAAGAAGACGAAGAAATAACAATGAAAGAAATAACTAATGACATTATCAGAAAATTACTTTTTATAGAAGAGATGAAATATAAAAAAGAGATTAAAGAAATTGAATCAAAGTTTCAAGAAATGATTAATAAAAGAAAAGAAGAATTTCAATTAAGAAGAACTGAACTTACCAATATGAAGTTTATAATTCCTAATAGAATTGATATTATTCCATTTACACTTAAAATAGATAAAGAATTCAGAATTATTGAAGAATATTATATTTATTTACAGAATTGGTCTAATTTGAATGAGTATCAAATTCTATTTGATTCTTTTCTTGATTCACAAAACCAGTTTAATGATAGAGTTATGAATAAACGCAATTTATATTTTATTAATTTTGATGAATTTGGTTATGTGTTTGGAGCATTTGTGTCTGTTCCTATTCTTGAAACTAACAAATTTATTTCTGATCCTAATCATTTTATTTTCTCATTAAAGAAATCAATATTTAAACCAATGAAATGGAATCCAATTGGAGATAATAGTTCTAATGCTCTTTTTATATATAGAAATGAAAGTTATTTATATCAAGTTGGTCATACAGGTTGTTTTATAATTCATCAAACTGGTGTATCAAATTCATACTGTAAGAACCTCCAAATAGCTTATTTAGGTGCACCATCAAGTTTGAGTAATACAGAAAGTTTTGAAGATTTCTCAGTCAATAGAGTAATAGTTATTCAAATGATGTAATTAATTTTTATTCTTTTAACAAAAATTTCTAAATAAAAATAATTTCTAATTTTAAAAAAAACAGTTTCTTTTAATTTAAATTCTTTCATAAAGAATAAATGAAACATCCACCTTCTTCTCTTTGAGTACTATAATATAATTTACAATCTTTGTTGGTATACAAGAATGAAGTAACACTCTTTGTTTTTCTATCTGCAGAATAAGAGAATAATAAAGCAAGAGTAAATGCATCATATAATAATACTTCTCCAACACTTGTTCCAACAGCTAGTGTAGGAGAGGTTGAATTAACAGATTGAGAACATGTTATTGCAGTCACTCGAGCATTAAATGAAGATTCACCAAAAACTATACCATTAATGTCACAACCAATAATTGTTGTTGTGTTTTCAAAATGGTCATATGTTAATATGAAAATATCACCATTATTTGTAATTAATACGTGTTGGACAGGTAATTCAAATTGTTTTTTCCATCTGATTCTTTGTTTAGTAATTGACCAAACAATAACCATACCATTTTCATTACCTGCAATAATAGAATCATATTTAATTTTAATTGACAATGATGATATATTAGATATTCCATTAAAACTATAACTATGATTATGATGGAAAGCTAATACATTGTCTCCACCAGCAACAATCCAATCATCATCTCCATTAACACATTGTATTCCAATAGCTGCTGCAACAAAACTTTCACTTGGCTTTAGTAATATAATTTGATGTAATACCTCATCATAATATACTGCATTTTCACCAATTCCAATAGTTCCTTTAATTGTAATAGGAGTATATCCATTTTTACTATCAACTAATGAACACCAATCTTCTTTAACTGAGCCAACTTTTTTTGGTCGACGAGCAGCACAATTCAATCCTAAATTACATGAAAATCTCGTTCCATTATCCGTTCTTTCAGGACATTCTTTTGTCATAATACATAGAGGTAAATGACCCATAGTTTTCCATATAGTTTGTTTTAATGAGTCTGGCTGAGTTGAATTAATAGTATAATCATTTAAATAAACATTATAATGATTTACACTTTGTTGTAAACAACCAAATATAAGATCGATCCAAGTATTTAAATATTTACTAACATTACTACTTTCTAATGCCATTTTCATTTTTCTTATAAACTCTCTTGGAGAAGTCATTTCCCCTCTATCTTTAAGACTCCCACTATCTAGAAGATTGTGTTTAAATGCCCAATTAGGTAAAGTAACGTCTCCAAGTGACTCTCCATTTAGAGAAGTTAAATAATTATTTAAATTAGTTAAGAATGCCGGCGTAGTGTAGTATTGTGGAATTAATTCACTTCTTGATTGTTCTACACTACTTTTAAAAAACCCTTCAATACTTTTAAAAATTCTTCCTCCAACTTCAAAACATCGTTCTGACATTTCTTTCCATAATAACTCTGAATAAGGTTGAAGTCTTACTAAACTTCTGCAAACTAAACTAGGACTACTTAAATAACAATTAAAATGACATTCTTTCTCTTGATAATTAGATTCAATCATTTTTTTTGCTTTTTCATTACAAGCAGATATAGGTAATGTCAAATCTCGATAAGACCTTAAATCATTTAATCTAAAATCTTCACTAAAAGTAGAAATAACCCATGGATAAATTGGGTACTGACTTAATAATTTAAAACTTCGGTTTGCATATCTATTCACTTCATATAAAAATTCATAATTTGACAATTCTCCTTTAACCCATTTACGTTGTGCCTCATTAAATCTTTGTAATTCATTTGGAGTAATTGGAAGTTTAGAAATAAAATTATTTCTTTCAGTTGTTGTTTTAAAGAGTAAAACAATAGAGAGTAAGGAATTAAAGTAATAAATTTCAACTCCAATGTCTTCATACAACACATTAAGTCTTTGAACACTAGTGATGTCTTCAAATGAAATATTAATTTGTTTACATTCTCTTGATAACATATTTTTCTCTCCTCCATTATGATATCTGATGATAACAGCATTATTCTCAAAATGAATTATTGCTGGTAATTCTCTATCCCATTTAACATAATTTGCTTCAAAATCAACAGAAATTTCATCAAACATACGAAACTTTACTCGTTCCATTAGACTTTCATATCTTTTATATAATGCAGTTTGTGGTTCAGTTTCAACAGGAAGAGTAGACACTTTAGGTATAGTTTGAGAAATAATCATTTGTGAATTTCCATTACATAAAGTTGCATCTAACTTAAAAAACACATAAGGAGCATGGAAAGGATATTCAAAAATGGCATTATGAGTAGTATATTTTTTTACGATACGTCTCCATGAAATAGCAGCAATAACATCTGTAGAATCACAAAGTTCAATAACTTTAGAAGGTTCTTTCTTACGAATTAAGGGAGATGTTTTTAAAGGAAGAAGAGTATTTTCTGGTTTAGGAATATCACAAGAATTAAATAACCATTCTATTGCAGAATCAATAGTTCCTTTTGATTGTTGTAATTTATTATAATTATCTTTAGTAAAAGAACTTTTATAATTTTTAACAAGTTGGAATAAACAAGAATACAATGGATGGTCTGGGTATTGAGATAAAGATGATAATGTTTTATTAAGAATGTCCAATATATCTGTAATACAGTCAAAATAAATTTGTGAAAAAGTCCCAAGTTGAAGGAAACAATGATATAATGCTAATGGTGTTCCGATAATTTTAAATAGAGATATTGTTTTTATTGTTTCTGTTAATAATATTTTATTTTGTAATTGTTCTATAAGAATTGAAGGTAATGGATCAAAGAAAGAACAATTAAATTCTTTTAAAAATTGGAATATTTTGATTACAGCAACAGAAGGGAATAAACTATGATTATATTTTAATGAAATTCCTTGATATAATGCCCATCGTATAGGAGTAATTGGATTATGAATACACAACTTAGATAATTCATTACAATACCCATCACCATCCATCTTAATTTTACAAACCATATCAACAATCATTGGGACTAATGAAAATAATATTTTTTGATCTAATTCTTCATTCTCAGTAATGTTGAGAAGTAATCTCCATATTAGGTCTGAATTTTCTTGATTTAAAAGTACTCCTTTCTCAACAATAAGTTCAATAAATGTTTTAATTAATTCAATAGAAATAGTTTTAATAGAACCAATCATTAGAACGTATTTAATACAATTTATTGGTTGTGCAAAATTCCAAAGTGTTTTAAGTGATTTGGAAGTTAAATGAGTAAATACATCTTTACATCTTATAGATTCAAATATAGAAAGAAAATTAGTTTGTAAAGTAGATACTTCAACTAATGAATTAGCAAGATATCCTTCTAATAATTTAATAAGAGATAAAAACAAATTTTCTGATTTTGCAATTGAAAGAAGTGTAATAAGAGTCTCAAGTGGAACTGTTTGGTACACTTCTTTCAAATAAATGAATAAGTCTTCACTTGAGAATCGATCATATGATGCACGCACAATAGTTTCAATTACTTCCAAACAAAAATATTGTGCATTAAGTGTTCTTGAATGAGAAATATATGTGTCTGAATTAGACCTTAAATTAGAAATATGTGAAGAATTAATAATTTCTTGATCACCATATAAAGGAAGAACAGGAGATGGAATAATATTAATACAATATTGGGCAATTACATTGTTTAATAATTGAGTAATATATTTCCATGATAAAGAATTAAGTAATTGATATATAATTGATATATAAAGAGTTTGTAAATCTCTCATTTTAAGTCCAACAACTACTGGGACATAAGATATAAACTCATCTATACAATGTGATTCTATGAGTATTTGAAGGTTAGTGTCTTTAAATGGACAATTTATGTATTTCATTATTGTTTGAATATATTCATAAAAAACTTCTCCAGAAGTTCTCATCCAAAAAGCAGTATGAAAAAATATATCTCTAAATAATTCCGCAGTTTCTATCTGAATAGTTGAACAACATAATAACTCTAATTCCCTTACAACCATTTTAGAGTCAGTTAATTTAATTGATTCATTAAGAACACTTGAATAATAGTTTGTATAACTTAAAATTTCTAATAAAATTCTTCCTGCGTGTATAGAACGATATGTTAATGCAGCAACTTTATTATTAGTAAGATATTTTCTTATAACTTCAATAATACCAATAGCTTCTTCTACTCTTTTTACTTCACTTAAAAATAATAATAAGACTTCTATTCCACCAATAGCATTAAATGCCTCTTTCATACCAATACATTCAAACCTTCTTAAATTAGTTGTTTGAACAGAATATGTACTTTTATTACTATGAACATATAATTTACCACTTGGAACAATAAGACTTCCTAAATATTCAGTTGGTATTTCTAAATTTTTCATATTAAGAGGTAATTCTAAAATCCAATTAACTGGAAGAATATCTGCTCTTGCAGTAAATATAAATTTAATCATTTCTTCACTTAAAATTGTTTTAAAGAAATGAAAATTTCCAATTCTAAAACGAGCATTATCAATTGGTTTTATTATAAGGTCTAATGGAAACAATGATTGTGGTACATTAATTTGAATACGTTCTGCTGAAGAAATAAATGCCCCATCAATAGCAATTTGGATATCTAATGCTTTAGATAAACGAAGTAATACAGTAATATTAAAAAACTCTCTTGGTCTAAAAGAATGATCAATAATAATAGAACCATTATGTGATTCTGTGATGATTTGCATTGTAATAGCAGTAGAAGAAACTCCAAGATTTAGTTTAATATCTTTAAGAATAAAAGATGTGATTGTAATAAATGAATCACGAGAATAATCAGGAAAATTCATAACTGCTGCCCATAATGAAATAGATAAAACTTGTGTTTGATCAAATTTTAATTGAGCTGATAATGATGAAGTTCCTTGTTTAGAAAATTCTGCAGTATATCTAGGTTGTTGTGAAATTTGAGTACATTCTGTTAATAATGAAATATATTCTTCTCTTAGTCCATTTTCATGAGAGGTATGTAATAATGTTGTTAAAAATGATGGTAAACAATTATAACTAATAATTCTCTTTAAGAAATAATAAACTGAATTGACTGTTTTACCAGTTGATGCTAATACTAGTAAAGGTTCAATTAATTTACTATGAGATAATGTATCTACATTTGTTGGATTATCTAATAATGGAATTAGTTCATTAAATGGCTCTTCTATTTCTTCGATTTGTTTTAATAATTTAACAAATACCTCTAAGAATAATGGTTCATCAATAACACATAATTGATCTAATGACAAATTTCTCAAGTGACTAAATACTGTATTTCCAATAACTTTAATGACTTCAAGTAATTTTTGAATAATAGTCTCACTTAATAAAAATGTTTGAAGATCATGTTTGTATTCTTCTTTATTTTTAAATGCCTCAAACCCAGTTAGAATGACTGCATAAAATTCTTTTAAAATTGCTAATGATTCATTTGTTTCTGTTGGTAATTCAATACTTGATTTAATATAATTATAATAATATTGTAATTCATTTCCAGTTAATTCATTATTCCTTAATGAATATAATTTTAATATATTTAAACGATGATTTGTAGCTGACATTCCTTTAGGAGGATTTAAATGAGGTAATAATGAAGTAAATTTTTCTATTGACTCTGTTGATAATATTCCAGTTGTTAAAAATGAAATAATTAAATCATAAATTTCTTTAGAACGTGTTGATAATGGAATAATTTTTGAGAAGAATGAACGAGGTTCACTAACTAGAAAATCTTCAGTTAATGGGTGTGTAACAAATAGTTGTAACATAAATGTTAAATATTCAAGTGGATGAATCATATCAATTTTCATTCTTAAAGCAAATGATAATCCATTTTCAATAAATATTTGAGAAAGGTCATTAGTTTGTAACATAGATAATCGTTTTGTGAATATGTCATAAAGCATTAATGAATATTTGTCATTGTGAAATAATTTGCATAATATTTGAACTTCTTGATAATTTAAATGTTGAGGACAACATAATATTATTGATAATAAATTTAATTGCATTTTATCACATGAAGAATTGATTATATTTATAAACATTTGAAATGAATTGAAGTCTGGAAATTGTTTATGTAATGCAACAATCATTTTATTTTGACAAAATTCTAATGCATTAGCTAATTCATATGGACATTTTGTCATAACCTCACAATATTGATTTAATCTCTTAGCCAACGAAGTAGTATTACTAAATAACACATAATTATAGTAATATAATAACACTTCTGAATCAACTTCAGTTTTACCATTCCAAGGGAAAAATGGACCATCAGTAAAAACGAGAGAAGGATAAACATAACTTATCATTAATAAAAATCTCATAATTTGATGTATTGAAATCAATGATAATGAATTTGGAAGAGAAGGTTGTGAACCTTTTGTTGTTGTTGTTTCATCTTCATCAAATTTAAATAACGAGAAATCAGATGAATTTGTTAATGAATGGCAGGGAGTAATTACTGGAGATGGTAATTGTGTAACCCAAGAATTGATAAGACGTTGAATTGGTTTAGGAATTTCTTTAAAGAGAGGTAATATCTCAAAATAGTAATCAATAAATGAATCAATGTGTTGAGGAGGGAAGTCTGTAATAATAAGAGTGTCTAATGAAATTAAATTAGTTTTTGCAAATAATGCAATAATTTGAAGTAAAGGAAATAGTACAGAAGAAGCAGGAGAACGATCTAATCTCTGGATAATTGTAGGGACATATTGAATCTTCTCTGGAAAGAGATAACGAGCTTCACTAGAAATCCCAGCATTTTCATAAATATCAGGAAGAGAAGAAATAAAGTAAGATTTTAATTTATTTGCGTTTTGTCTTGAAAATAGTTCAGGACGATAAGAAGTAATAAGGTATAATAAATGAATTGAAGAATAATTTTCTGAACAAAACCAATAAATAAATTGGTCAATTGATAAAGAACAAATACATTTAGATAATTGATCAATAAATTCTTCCCAATTAAGTTCAGTTATCAAAAAGTCATAAATATGTTTTGGTGCTTTTGACAAGATAGAAAAAATACTAACAATTGACTCTAATGTTGGTGTTTGCTCAAAGGTTTCAAAAGCATTTTTTAATAATGGGAATGTTTGTAAATATAATGCTGGTGATTTACTTAAACTAGATGATGAAGACTGATTAAGACTAGTAGAAACTTTTAATGTTTGACCTGAACGTAAACTAAACCGTCTTAACATTTCAGTTAAATTAGATTTATCAAGTAATTAATTTTTGAGTTCAAATTCTTTTTGGTCATTCATTTTTTATTATCAAAAAAACTTCTTCTTTTTTAAAATATCTTCTTCTCTTCTTATTTATCTTTTTTTTTTTGAATAAAAAACAAGTCATTTATTATTCATAATACCAATTAATTCTCCTTCAAAAAATTATATTTTTTCTTTGTGTTTATCAAAAGAAAAAAGTACTTTTTTATTGAATAAGAATTTTCATTATTTATTGATTTTTCTTTAATTTTTTCTCTCAACAAAAAAAAAACAATTTTTATCTTGATGATGAATAACAAAAAGAAAATTTAATTACATAACTTTCAATCAAAATTCTTCACATCATTATTA
>NW_008577010.1:0-15187 GCF_000257125.1 Entamoeba nuttalli P19
ATCTGTCTTCTTTTTCACTCTTCTTCTTCTCTTTGTTTTTTTTTAATCTAATTCTTGTTGTTTTCATTTTAAAATTTGTTTTTTGTTTTTTTTTCACAAAACAGTTTAAAGAATTTAAAATAGGAATAAAACCGAGATATTTTATGGTTAGTATTAAATTTTTCATCTAGAAAGATCTATTAAATTAGTTATGATTATTGTGTTATTGAGTTTAATTAATTTAGTGCTTGGTCAAGTGACAGGTTGTATGACAAGATGGTATACAGCCATTAGTGATAATATTGGAAGTTCGAATGGAATGGTAGCAAGTCAAGTAATAAGAAATCCAGATTGCTTTAATCAAATAAATGAATATAAAAGACTTGTTGCAGGACATTTAACAAATATGGAATGTTATATTTATGAAAAACACCTAACTAAACAAATTTCTGATTATAATTCTAGTAGATGTGGTCAATGTTTGGAAATTACAGGACCTACTCAAAGACCATTTGTATGTATGATAGCAGGAACGTTTAAAACAAAACCAAACCACAATTTAACAGAGTCTGATTTAGAAAGAATTGTATTTGTAAATGATGATAATTATAATTATATTGCAACCATTGTACATGCATCTGCGAACCATGCAACTCAAGTAACTGTAAGAGCTATTTCTTGTCCATTTCAGTACAATCCATCACTTGTAATAATTGGTGAAGATTTATTGAGAAAAGACATGGTAAAAGTTCAAGTGATTAATTCTAATACAATTCATAAGTATCTCATCTATGAAAATAAACAATATAGAATGAATAATGAAGATGGAACTTATTCACTTCCATTATTCACTGATAAAACAATAAAATTAATTTCATGGAATGACCGACAGATTGTTTTTAAGAACGTTAGTACAATAAACAATTCTTCATATTTTACTGGTGAGACACAATTTACTGAATTGGATAGGTCAAATCGTTGTAAATTTATCCCACAAAATCAAACATTTGGTCCAATAGTTTCAGCAATGGATAATTCCCCAATTAATAGATATTTTACATGGACTCCAACACTTCTTTATTCGAATGAAACAAAAAAAGTATTTAACATCTTTGGAACCAATCAATTAGTATTTGATAATAATTTAAAAAATGCGTTATTTTCTTTTACATATCCTTCTGTTATGAAACTTACAGAAATATTTAAAGTATTTGTTCTGTATTTTAAATTTAATTCAAAGGAAAACATATTAATTAATTCATTTAAACTTGTAATTGAAGATTTTAATGATAAACTTGGTATTACTCAACAAACTATTTGTTCATTAGACCAAATGAAAATAACAACACTTGAAAATGAAATGAAAATTGAAGTTTCTTTAAATTCACAACAATGTGAAGGATTTGTTAGTGGTATTCAAATGAACATAACAACAGGACCAACAACCAACTTAGTTTTAAAAGAATCTCAATTCAGTTATCAAGATACTTATAATGAAGTGAATCAATGTGGGTTTGAAACGTTATATTGTAATACAATGGAATGTACTCCTGAAGGCAAGTTTAGTAGAGGATGTGAACCAAATTGTGGGTCATGTGTTGTTGGGTATCAATGCAATTCTCTAGGAAAATGTGTGAAAAAACAACCAAAAAATACAAGAAATAGTGAGAATATTATACCAATTACTATGTCTCTATTTATTGTAATAGCCTTTGTATTCTAATTGAATTCAGGTGTATCATTAATTTTAATTCATCCATAGAAGAAGTATAAAAATGGATACAACAAATATAATTCCAAGAACAAACCATCTTGGAATAGTAAATAATTGTCTTTCTTGTTCAATTGTCATAGATGGACTTGAATCAAGGTTGAATAAATTTAAAAAATGAGTGAAAAGTGTTTCTTCACTTGTCTCATAATGTTGAGCCGGTAGTTGGTTAATATTATCTAGACCTTCATTCGAGTTATTCATTTTATTATTAATTGGGGCATTAGTACCATCTTCATTAAATATTGAAACTAATGAGTCTAACGTTATTGGATTACCACAAAAAGGACAATATCCAGGTACCTTATCTTCAATACATTTCCAACAAAAGGTATGACCACATTGTGTGATAATAGGTTGTTTAGGTTCATTATAACATATTAAACATTGTAATTCAGACATACTGTTATAAATTTTTTTTAGTTCTTATTTAACAATTCATATTAATAATATAAAATATAAAATTTATTCCTTCAAAAAAAAAATATAAAAATCATATATTCAGTTTATTAAGAAAGAAGAGTAATTAATTCAATTTTAGTATTATCAAAAAGAGGTGACTAATCTTTTATTTCAATAACCAAAATATTCAATGATAATGTGTTATGTAGTAAACAACATTATTTCTATTCAAAGCTATAAAAGTTGATTAATAAAAAACTTCTCAAGACTATAAATTATTGTTATTGAGGAAATAATTTGTTAAAACAACTTTAATGTTAGAAAGTATTTATTAAATGATAATACAATTAATATCTTTAGATAAAAAAAAGAACCATTAAAGTATGTTTGTTTATTAACTTAACTTACTCAAAGTGAAAATAATGTGATATTAAAAAGAAAAATATTTTCATTCATTAAATTTTTGATACTTTTAAAATAATCATAAAAACATGAGCAGGAATATTAAATTAAAGTACTATTTCTTGATCGCTAAATGAATCATGAGAAGAATTGCTTTTACTTTGTTCAGGGTTGATAAAAACAACTGAATTTCTTTTATCAAATGAGTTTTGAACACTTGATTGATTTTGAGACGGAGATACATTTAAGTGCATTTGTTTTATTATTCCATCAATTAAATGAAGAATTTCATCAAAGTGAGGTCTGTCTTTTGGATTATGTTTCCATGACTGTTCAATAATAGTTTTAATTAAACAATCTTGTGGTAGTTCTATTCGTTTACCACTTCCAACAAATTTTAAAATTGATTCTGAGTCTGGGAATTTCTCTGGATCATATGGATCTCTACCTAACCAAATTTCGGTACAACAAATAGCAAATGAAAAAACATCTGATTTTAATGTCATATCTTGTTCTCCAGTATTTAGTTCTGGTGCCATATACATTGGAGTACCAATATTTTGAATTCCTGTTTTACCTAATGATTCAATAAATGAACGTGAAGTTCCAAAATCTGTAACTTTACATACAACAGGGTCAAAAGGATTCTTTGAATAGACTAAAACATTGTCAGTTTTTAAATCACGATGAGTGATATCGTTTTGATGAAGATAATCCATACCAGATGCAATGTCATGACAAAATCTTAATTTTAATTCAACAGACATTGAATTGGTCTTAATATATCTTCTTAATGAACCTAATGGACAAAATTCAGTTACTAATGCTAATGTGTCTGAACTTGTTACACTTCCAATGAAATTAATAATAAATGGACATCGAATCTTTTCTAATAATTCAACTTCTTGAAGGAAATTAGGTAATAAATCATTTAAATCAAATAAATCAGTTTTCATAACTTTAACTGCAACATCAACTCCTCTCCATTCTGCTCTATAAACAATACCAAATGTACCTGAACCAATAGGAGGATGATGTAAATGTATTTCTTCATAATCTAATTTAGTAGATAAAGTAGATTCTGCTTGAAGAGGGAGATACAAATGGAATTTACGTATTCTGTCAGTACGATGTTTTTTTGATGACTTAGAAGATTGTTGAGATTGTTGAGATTGTTCATGTGAAGAATTTTTATCAGACCCTCCTGAGTTATTACTTATGTTTGATAAAGAAGAGAAAGACCTTCTTGGTTCTCCTTGTTGTTGAGAATTTTCAGAGACATGAGATGAATTTTGAGAGAGTTGATCTAACATTTCTGGATTTTCCTTTTTAATATTCTTTAAAATTGAATTTAATTGACCAAATCTAATAGTAACTGGAACACGTTCATTAATAACAGTTGTACATTTTAAACATACCATTGCTTGAATATCAACACTTTGATATTGCCTTAATGATCCAGTAACAGGTTTAAATGTTATATCATATTTAAGATATTCTCCTGCATGGAATGTATAATGAAGAACTTCTTTCCAATTATTTGTAATAGTAAAAGTATATGAATATACTTCTCCTACTTCAACTCTTTCTTCTTGGAAATCAATTGAAGGTGGATCAATTGTAAAATATGGGTTTGCTGACTTAATATCAATAAATTGTGAGTTTTCTTTATTAAATGGAATAATTGTTGTTTCAAAGAAAGGCAAAGCTCCTTCCATTTCTTTTAATTCCTTTTTAATGTTAGAAGTAACTCTCCAATGAACAACACCACTAATACATCCAATCAATATTAAAAATATCCAATAAGTTATTAAAATTCTACCAGCAAAATCTGCTACTACAAATCCATGACTTTCATCTTTACAATTCTTTGAATTATAGCTATACCAATCTTCTTGACATTCACATTCATAACATCCATCTCCATTGTCACACTCTTCTCCTTCATCTAATTTTCCATTTCCACATTTAGTTGATAAACAATATTCACGTGCTTTTTCATATTTAATATATCCTTCTTGGCAGAAACAATGGTCACATCCTTTTCCTCCATCACATTCTTCATTTTGATCTATAACTCCATTATTACATGTTGGTGGAGAGCATTTAGTTGTTCCATTGATAGTAATTGGTATAAACCCAAAATAACATTTACAAGTTGCTGCACAATGACTATCTTCTTGAGCAGATAAATCACATTCTTCACCATCATCAAGTTTACCATTCCCACATAATGAACATCCACCATTATCTACATATCCATCTTCACAAATACAAACACCATTATTATTACAAAATCCATGTTCTCCACATCCAAGTGGACAAACAGTTTTAAATGTAATATTAATAATTCCAATATTATTTTCATCTATTGAAACAAAAATAAAATAATTCTTTGTAGGTTCTAATTGAACAACCATTCGAGCTAATTTAGAATTTTCACAATTTGAGGCAACATAACGAGAACAAGTTGCTTTGTTTGATGAACATGAAAAATCTGTTAATGACTCATCTTGATTTACTTCAATAAGTTGAATAGAAACACTATAATTTAAAGAACTATTACAAGTATCTATCATAATAACATCATCTGATCCTTTAAGTTTAAACCATTGTCCTCGTAAAATTTTTGATACACAAACAGAGTTTGAATTAACTGAATATTCATAATTTAATTCAAAAGTGTATTGTAATTGAAGTTCATTCCAATTTAGTTGTTTATAATAAGTACTACAAGGATGAGCAATAGATGTAAAAAGCATTTTAAACCAATTAGTAATACCTTGACCATATGGTAAATGAATATGAAGATATCTTACTTCATCACTATTTACATAAACAACCATTCTAGGAGAACGTATATAAGCACTTATATCATTATTAGCATCAAGACAATAATTGTGATGTGAAACTGAATTTCCAGATGCACAATTCTTTTGTTCACTTATAGCAAAATCATTTCCAATAACTTTCTTTTGTTGTTCAGCAAATTCAATTTCTTCTGAGGTATAATGTTTATCTGTTTCTGCTACAATCCATCCACCTACTGTTGATCTTAAAGCAATCCATGCACCAAATACATAAGGTTTATCTTGAGAAGCATAAGGAGTACATCTATTGATTTGAATAGGAAAGTACATTCCAGGAGCATCCAAAGTTATTGTTTGATGTTCAGATGTCATCGTAACATTTCTATATGAAGTTGGTGTATCTTGCATTTCAAACCATTCTTTACATCCCCAAATACGTTTTGTTAAATTAGAACATTTTCCAATAGTTTCATAAACATAATTTTCTTTACAATTTGAACAGTCTTCATTAAAACCTGATGATTCAGAACATGAGACACATACATCTGGTGCTATACATCCTCCAATACATGCACTTCCATACATACATTGCATAATACATTTTCCTTTTCCATTAGAAGTAAACCCATTATTACAATAACATTGTTTATTACATCCATCACTTCCATCACACTCTTCACTAAATGAATCCCAAATACCATCACCACAAGTTCCA
This sequence comes from Entamoeba nuttalli P19, assembly GCF_000257125.1. Lineage (NCBI taxonomy): Eukaryota > Evosea > Mastigamoebida > Endamoebidae > Entamoeba > Entamoeba nuttalli. The sequence goes on from NW_008577010.1 coordinate 6,080, forward strand.
GTTTGTTTAAAATCATCTATTGTTGAAGAAGGAATTACAAATGATGATGATAGAATAATAAGTAACGAGAGTAATATCAGAAGTATTATTCTCATAACTTCTTGTTTAAGTAATTAACAGATTAAATCTCTGATAAAATAAAATGATTAAAAACGAAAAGAAGGTTTTAGATAGAAATAACATTTTTTATTTCAATGAATCTTTACAAAACATTTCTTTTTTAATAATAAAAATTAATAATAAAATAAATACAATTAAAAAAATCCTATAGACAGAGCCAATAATAACTTATTGACTCATTCTCTAATATAAGAACAGAAAATATTTCTAATTGTCTTATCATTAAGACTAATAATAGCATGATACTCTTCAGCAATTGTTTTATTTAAATAATCATTTATTAATTGTCCCTTTTCCATTAAATCATCGACATCCAAAATATATTCTCCATGTAAATAAACTCTCTGAATTCTATCAATTCTAAGACTTTTTTCTGTTTTTCTAGAAAGACGAGCATCAAAGAAATAACCCATTTCTAAACATAAATCATAAAGAATATTAATAACAAAAATCTTTTTATTCTTTTCAAATCTTCTAAAAGCAGTTTGTTTATTCATTCCTTTACGACATTCTTCTTCATATAATGGTCTACAAAAATGATCTGCTAATTTCATTACTTCAATTTCTTCATTATTAATTTTAATAGTTTTAACTTTAGGCATACAATGTCTAACAATGGTTTGTTTTCTTGGTTTTTTAATAATAAATTGACAAAATGGATTAAGAAGTCCAATAAGAAGAGCTTGTTGCATAGTTTCATAATTTTGAAGTTTTCTTTTATTAACAATATATTTTGGAGTTTCGGGTACTTGTTGTTCAATAGACATGTAGTAGATGTATATATTTTTTTAAATTAAATAGGTTTAAATAATTGTAGTAAATATTTTCTCTTTAGTATTAATTTTCCTTTTTACCCCTATTTTTTAATACAACGACAGTATCTTTTTTTCAGTCATGCAGTTAGAAATCATTTTTCTTTTTTTTTCTTATTTTTTTCAAAAAAGGAGTTTGTTTCAACTCTCTCAAATACAAAACTTATTTTCTTCTTCTATTTTCTATTTTAACAATATTTATGTTGATCGTTAATTCTTTGTTTAACTATTTTTAATTAAGAAGAAATTAACTACCTGATAACTCTATAACTATTATTTTCTTTTCTACCAAGAGTTTTTCCTATTTTTTATCCTTGAAATTGAACTATCAAATTAATGTCAATGTCTATATTTAGAATATTTATTTTAGTTAACAATATTTTAAGTATCATTTATTTACAGGTTTTTTAATTTCATAAATAAATAAGATAAATCAAGTCTTATAAATTAAAAAAACCATTTTTGATTTGATACCTGTTACTCCTAATCAAAAGAGGAATTTAGAAAGATTGACAAGTAAAATGTTAATAGAATCAAGAACGAATATTTGAACTATTTTCAAACCAAAAAGATTAAAATACATTATTTTATTGTTGTGACAATGTTTTCATTTAGGACATACCATTTAAGGAAGTTTTATAAAATAATAATATATCTAAAAACTAACATGGTATTATGTCACTTTGTTTGAAACATTTTTCCTTTAGATAAAATAAATTATCAGATTAAATTTCTATTCATTCTCTAACTAACCATTTATTATTTTTCTATTAAACATGACAATTGTTCTCAACTTATCTCTTATTGATGATAATCAATTTTATTAACACTTTACTTATGATAAAGTTTGAATTATTATTTATTTTATTTTCACTTGCATGTTGAAAGATATTTAATTATGATTTATACTTTGGAATATTATTTTAAATGGAATGAATAAAAATATCATAAAATGTGTTTTATTCAATAGTATTTCATGTAATAAATCAACAATTATCTTAACAACAAAAACTGTTTTATTAATAAAAATAATCAAAATAGGAAGAGAGTAGATGGTTTTTATCTGAAGTAGATATTTAATATTAACTACTCAAATTTTAATATTAATTATAAAAATTGAAATATGAACTAAAATGCATAACATTAAATTCCATTAGTAGTTAAAATAAAAGATTTATCAAAAAAAAAAAAAAGCTAAAAGTATAAAATCAATGACAAAGTTTTTATAAATAATTTTTTTTAATAAATTGGATAACATTTTTATCTCTTTTTTGTAATGTAAATTCTTTATGAGTAATATTTGTTTTTGAAAATAAATAGTCATTGATAAGTGTTCCTTGAAGACTTATTTCTTTTTCATCAGCGATTAATGTAGAATGATAATAAACTTCTTTAATAAAATCAATTTTAGATTTATTTCCTTTATTTCTCATTTTTGAAGTAAAAATAATAAATCCATATTCAAATAATATATCTATCAACATATCAAATAATATTACTGTTTTTTCATCTTCAAATCTTTTTGTGGCATTTTTCTTTGATAATCCTGATGCAATTACTTTATCATAATATTTATGGCATTCTTTATTTAAATACTCTTCAATTTCAAATTTTTCATTCTTAAAATTTAATATTTTTATATGAAATAATTGTCTTGTGGTACTTGATTTCTTACGGGGTCTCTCATATGTAATAGTACAAAATTGATTAACTAATCCAATAAGATATGACAATTGAATTGCCTTCTTATTTTTGATATATCTTGAATCTAAAGTATGTTTTCTTTTCTTTTCCATTGTTATCTTTTTCTTCGAAGACGTTGCTTCCATATTGTAAATTCTAGTTAATCAATTTTTTATGAAAGGTTTTAAAAATAATTTGAATTTTTAATTTAATATTTTGAATCTGTACTAGAAATGAAACGAGTGATAAAATATGGATGTAAGTCTGCTTGAACTAAAATAGAAGTTTTTTTTATCTCATTCCTTTTTCTATTATTAATATATTTATTATTCATCAACAATCCACGATAATTTTGAAAAGTTAATTTTTTGGAAAATTAGTTAAAAAAAAAATAAAAAAAATATAAAATAAAAACAATAAAAAATAAAAGATTTTGTTTTAAAATGGATATACCATATTTAATGAATATTGCATTATATTTAAAAACCATCAAAGACATTTATTCTTTTTTGTTTATTTCTAAAAAATGTAAAGAAGCACTTAGTAGATTAAAAATTAATCCATTTATTGATGAATTCAATGATATTGAATGTTTTGAAAAAACAATACATTTTATTCTTATTACATTTCCTTCCTTAGAAACCATTTCTGTTCCATATAAATTCTTTAAATTATTTCTTTCTTCACATAATTTTCATAAAAGAATTCAAATTAATTCACCAACAGTATTTGATTCTAATTTATTTATTACTTTAGATGAAAATTATTATAACAAAAATATTTATTCTTCAATTTCTTCAATTAAAAATGGATTTTCATTATTTGAATTAACACTAATGAAGTCATTAGAAAAAATAACAATTGAAAATATTACTTTATTAGAAAGTCTTATTTTACTTCCACATATTCAAGAAATAATAATTATTAATCCTATAAATGATGACATTAATTATTTTAATTCTACTATTAATCAAATGAGAAAAAGTAATATGAATATGCATATTTTATTTAAAATTATTTTAAAAAATACTATTCATTTATCTATTACAAATTATATCATTTTACTTAAATTACAACAATTATGTCGTTTAGAAATTTATGATTTTAGAGATAAATCTATTCAATTTTACACTAATGATTATTGGATACTTCCTTCTTTTATCACTTTACCTGAAATTACTTTCCTTCATTCAAATTATTCTAAATTACTTTTAAAACTTAATCAATATATAAAAACACAACCATTAAATATAAATTCTTTAATAGAAAATAAAGAATTATATGAAATCCTTTCTTTATTAGAAATAAATAATTATTTTATTCTTCCATTTAATTCTTATCAAAATAATTCACTTCATTTTCAAAGTAATTGTCTCAACACTATTCATTTTGTTGGATTAAAAAAAATAAATATTCAACTTCCACAAATTATTACTCTCCAAATAACATTATGTTCTAATATAAATATAACTAATAATTATTGTAAATATTTTATTATAAAATGGAGTCATCATTGTTCATTCAATTCTATTAGTATTAGTCAAGTTAAAATACTTCAATGTCATGATATTTCATTTATTAATAATCAAATTAAACCAATTGAAATAGAGGCAATAAAATTTAATAATTCCTCTTTATCAAATCTTAATTGTTCTTTGTCTTGTATTTCATGTTATTGTCTCACTGTAACAAATTGTTCTCTTTCATATCTTTCACTTTCTGATTGTGTATCTCTTATTATAAATTCAAATATTTTTACTTCTTCATCAACGTGTGTTCCTGTTTCAATTTATAATATTAATTCAAGTACAATTTATCTTCCTGAATCAATCGAATTAAACGCTTCATTATCTTCATTATTATCAATTATTTGTCCTTTAACAGATTTAATTTCAACAGAATTAATTCAATCATCTACTAACTCAGACAATACTGTTCATTTAAATATTAATAACAGAGAACTTAAACTTATAGAACCTTTATTATGTCCAATTTCATTTGATGGTGATATTTCTATTTCAATTTCACATAAAGTAAATAATCCTCTTAATATTATACAATGCTCAAATCTTAAATTATCTTCATTTGGTTACAGAATTAAATCCCTTATAATTAATAAAGTTGGAACCTTGACTGTATCTAATTGTCAAATAGAAAATCTTAAAGCAAATCATATTCAAAAACTAATCCTAACTAATAATTCACAAATACTATCTTCATCTATAACAAAACTTGATCATTTATAATTCATTAGTATTTCTTCTTTTTCTTATTTTGTATTAAAATTCTATAATATTATTATAACCTAAAAATAAACAAGTTAGATGCTTCTAAATCTAAAAAGCTGTTTTTTTCATTCAAAGTTACTTTATAATTATTTGTCTTATAAATACTTTCATTTCATTTGAAAATCTTTCATTTTTATAGAAATTAAGTATAATTCATTTTTTTATTCATGAATTATATTCAAGGTATTTTCTGTGAATATAAAGAGATTTATTATTTATGGTTTTTTTTTCAATATAGAATAAAGGTATTTGTCAAAATATTTAAATTCACCAATGTTATTATTACAACAAAATACTATAATATTTAAATACTAAAATTAAATTATATCATATAAAAATAGACTATAATTTATTATTACAATTATGACATAATAAATAATTAGATATTAAATTTGCTGATTGCTGGTAACACAGATAAATTAATAAAAAAACATTCTCCTCTTCTTTGAAAAAAGAATTTGTTTTTAAGACTCATTTTAAATTCAAAAATAATTAAATTATTGTTACTTTTCTTACTCTTCTTGTTCATTAATTCCATCAAACTTTGAAATATCATCTTCAGTTACTCTAACAATAAATTGAGAAGCTCTGATTAATTCTCCTTTATAAAAAAGATAAACATAAAATAATCCTCCACATAATTCTATCAATCCTCCAAATAAAGTCCAATAATTTAAACAACATAAAACACCACTTCTATATAATTAATATAAATTTACTTTCTTTGAAACTTTAACCAACCAAAAAACAAACAGTAAAAAGAAATATATCTTGAAATAAGGTTCATATAACTTTTGAATAAAAACACCATCCATCTGAACTGGTTTTTCAATGACATAAGTAATTACTGAAGAAACAATGGCTATTCCTCCAATTAACTGATTCCATCCAAACCAACACAACGAGATTAATCCCAAAATTAATTGAACTAAAACATTATATACTTTTGTTAAAATAAACACAAATATCCAACAAACATGGAATGGACGCAAGTGTAACTTTTCTTACAATATCAAGATAATCTGATTTATAATATTCTTCTATATCAATATACTTAGAAAGGAAATTGAAACTTCGAGCACGTATAATCTGATAAAATGTTACTAATCGTTCCCAACGAGTTGGTGGGTCAACAGGTGACATAAACACTAACCATAAAGAAAGTACCACTTTAATAAAGTAAAGAAAAGATCACTTTCCTTTTCTCTCTTTTTCAAATGACTCATCAAAAAAACAAAAACGAAAAAAAAAATAAAATGTTGAATTTAAAGTTCTTCATAATGAGCACTCAAGAAGGTGATGAGGATGATGGAAATCTTGAAGTAAAGTTATCAATTAGAGGAGATGGAGAAAGGTTTCATATTAATATGGAACAACCAATATTATTAAGACTTCCTGAAGATGAAGCAAAAGTGTTGAGAGAACAAATTCGAAGTGGTGATGTTGACTTTAATATTGACATTCCTCAAGGAGAAAATTCGGGTAAATGTACTTTTAATGGAAAAGAATTCTGTGCAACACTTGTTCGTCTTCCTTGTGTTGTTGAAACCCATAAATCATATGATGATGTTGCTTTATATAAAACTGGCGATATTGGACAAGCAATTATAATTCATGAAAAAGATAATATTCCTAAAATCGATGATAGTGGTAGACTCAAATCTGGGCTTACTCCTCCAACTAATAGAATTGTAAATAAATTCCAAAAGCCAATGACTCATGCTGAAAAAGAAAGAATGAAAGAACTACACAAGGAGATTAAGAGTAAAGTAAATGACCTTCCTAAATCAGAAGAAGATAATTAAATTATATTTAATTAATTTTTAGTTTTAGCTTTTTACTTTTTTTATTTATTTTCTAAAATCATAATTATAATAAATTTTATTATTCTAAAGTTATATTAATAAAAGAAAATGGAAAGTCATAAATCATCTCTTTTATTGGATGACCACCTTGTCTAATTAAGGCAATGGAGAATAATACTTTTGAATCACAACCAACAAGTGACAGTCTTGTTGGAGGAGAGAGGAGTAAAGGAGAAGATGAAATTGAAGTTATGAAATTATGGAAAGATAAAGTTGATCATAAAAAGAATTCAGTAGATAAAGAAATTAATGACACAGAAATTGAAGTTGGAATAGAAACTTCCAACAAACCTGAAGAACAAGAACTAGAAGAAGAATCACAAGAACAAAATCGTATTATTAAAAAGTTTGAATTTAAAGTTTATACAAAGAATCAACCTCAGTATTTCAGTCTTCTTAATAAAGAAAAAGAAGAAACAAAACCAAGAAGATCTAATTTTTTAAGTAAAAAAAGTATTGAAATAATTAAACTTCCACCATTTAATGAACTTAAATTACCTAGACTAGATGCATTTTCATCTGATGCTCAAACATGTCTAAATCAAAATATCCAATATCAACAACAACCTTTTTTTGTACAACAACCAGAAATAATTAATAATACCCAAGAGATAATACCTCAAAAAGAAGAATTCTCATTATATCCTACAGTCTCTTTTTCTACTGATACAGAACAATATGATTGTTGTAATTCTTTTATAAATCACAGTGAACAATATCTTCAAGCAGAACAACAATATCATATAAATGATGAATTTTCTAATTCTTTACTAATTCCAAATAAAATTGGAATTAATATAAATGCTAATTATCCATACCAAATATTACAAATGAATAGAGATAGTTCTATTATTCAATCTCAACAAATTCAAAATGAAATTTTAAGTGAACAACAATCTTATTTAGACTTTAATTCTTTGTCTACTTATATTATTGACTTTTGTGCTCAAAATAAAAATATTAGTTTTCAAATTACTGACTCTTATATTAGACTAACTGGTCCTAATAATACTTGTCTTACTTTTAATCAAAATGATCCAATAGATCCTCTCTTACATTTTCAACTTCCTATTGTAAATGGTTTGTTATTTGTGATTTCTATCATTTTAATTTTTATTATTCTTCTCACAATTATTAGATTCTGAACCATTACAATTAGAGTCTTTATCAACAACTCCTATCTCTATTACGGAATTACTATCTTTGTTCTTTCATGTGAATTAATTTAATTTTTTCTTTCTTATTTTTTCTAACTATAAAAGAAAATGCTCTTTTAGTCATTGTAAAAAATAATAAATGTTAATTATCTAAATAACCATGTTCCTTAATAAATGCATATTGATCAGGTATTTCTTGTAATGCTTTAACAGCAAATACTATATCTTGAAGATCAGGGCGAGCAGAAACAACTTCATAGAAATTAACAAATTGAAAGTTATCGAACTTGCTTTCAGTTAAATTATCATCATAATCTACTCTTATTAATTAAGTTGAAGGTAAATAAAATAAAAAACAAACTTTCCATCTTATCAAATGGACCATCTCCAACGCCAATAGCAACAATTGAAAGTGGATAATTAGATGCTTCAATAATAGCTGCTGTAGTATCTTTTTCATTATCAACTTGACCATCACAAATAATTAAAAGAATATGATAAGAATGTGTAGCACGAACAATGTCAATAGCTTTTCTAATTAATGGAGCAAAATTTGTTGGTCCAGACATTTGAACACTTGGTGTTATTTCATTATATCTTCTCAAAACTTCAGCAACTCCAGCACATGGAGCTTCATTAGGCATAAATGAAAATAAACTTTTATTAGTGGTAGTGACATCTCCAAATCCATATGTTGGAATTAATCTATCATCATCAAAAGGTTCTAAAGCACGTCCAATAGCATCAATAACTCTTTGATATGGATTGAAAATAGGATATTGTGGATTAATATAATGTAGACATTGTCCACCAAATGATACTTTTCCTGTCCATGTATTTGATTTAGTATAATCAACACCAATAAGTAAATTGGAACTTTCTAGTCCTGCATTTCTTAATGCTTGTTGAAGTTCTTCCATAGTTGAAAACTGATCAGGGATGCTGTGTTTATTTGATTTTGAAGTAGAAGTAGTTTTCTTGGATGAAGGTTTTGTATTTTGACTTCCCATAATTAATTCAATAACTTATGGTTTAAGAGCTATTGACTTTTATAGTTAAAAGAGACACAAAGAGACAACTCATCTTTTGAACTATAAATTATTATTACATTATATTATTCTTTTTTTAATTATTAAAAAAATGAAATTAAATTATTATTTTGTAAAATTTAAATTAAGCAATT
>NW_008577011.1:0-4988 GCF_000257125.1 Entamoeba nuttalli P19
TGGCAACGATAAGTGGGTTGGTTTGTTTTGTTTGTTTTTGTTTGTTAGATTTTCCAGACATCAGTAACAAAGGACTGCGTAGATAGTAACCCTTGAGGGTATTTTTTTGATAATTGCAAAATAATAATTAATAATATATTTATAGTATATTTTATTCTTCTCATTATCCAACAAGTGATATTATAAGGGAATATAGACTAATTGATGGAGTTATAGGTTTGTAAATATTTGTTTCATTTATGTTCAGTTTTAAGAGCGAGACATCAGTATTATTAGGATTTTTAGAAGATGAGTGAAATGAAGTGGTGAGAAAAGAAAAATAGAAAAACACAGAGAAAAAAGAAAAACACAAAGAAATGATCTAGGGTTTAAAAAGATTCATTCAAGAACTAAAAAAGTAAAAATGCCACGTAGTAAAGGAAAGGGAGGAAAAAGAAGTGGAGCTAGAAAAGGAGGAAATGTTGGAGGAATTCACGAATTAGTTTTTAAAGAAGAAGGACAAGAATATGGTCAAGTCACACGTATGTTAGGAAATGGAAGACTTGAAGCCTATTGTTTTGATGGAAAAACAAGACAATGTCATATTCGAGGACAAATGCAACGAAAAGTATGGATTAATGTTAATGATGTTATTTTAGTATCATTAAGAGAATATGAAGATGGAAAAGCAGATGTTATTAAGAAATATAATTCAGATGAAATTATTCAATTAAAAAAATATAAAGAAATTCCTGATAGATTACCTGCTGAAGATGTTGAAGAGAAAAAAGATGTTGGAATTAAATTTGGAGTTGGAGATGATATTTCTGATGATGAAATAAATGAAGAAGATAGTTATGAAGGAGAAGAGGAAGAAGAAGAAGAGGATAGTTATGAAGTTCCAGCCCAAAACAGAGTGTATACTTTGGATGATCTTTAAACCAATAACTATAATAATCAATAAGTAATAACTTATGAGTAAATAACTGATTTAATGGTTCTTTGTTTTTTTTTAAACATATTAAATTATAATTTAAGCCATTTTAACAACTGTTACTTCAGGACCATGTTTTTTTCTAAATAAAATAACATAAAGAACTAATAAGAGTATTGAAACAATCGTAAGAACAAAGAAATATCCAAAAACACCTAATTTTGCATATGCTGCATAGTCTGACAGTTGAGTAATAATAAAACAAAATAAAACAAAAGAAGTCAATACAAACCATAAGGTTCATGTTCTATAATAATAGTATTTGTCATATAAAATAATAAGATTAAAATAAAAAATTAACACAAAAAAAATAAAATAGAGAATAAATGAAATAATATGTATTAGAAAACAAAAGTAGAAGATATCCTTTGTTTTGGCATTGGTGATGGAATTGAAGTCATAGGTTGTGAGTCAAAATTAAATGAATTAAATTCTTTCTTTTGACTTTGAGTAGAATTAAATGAACTTTGACCAAAATCAAATGAAGAATTAGAAGTTGTTTGATGAACAACTTTTGCTTGAGGAATATATGATGGGGTTGTTGAATTAAAATTAAAAAGAGAAGGAGATAATTGGTTTGTTTGTTCAGAAGAGAGATGAGGTTGTTTAGTTTTGGAAACTTTTAGAGATTGCTGATGAGAGTCATGATTAGTATGAAGTTGTTTTTTATCTTGATCTACTTCATCAAATGAACATTTATCTTTAAATTCAAATGACTGACTCGTTTCTTGTTTTTGACGCGGAATACAAACTTTTACAGGTTCATTGAAGTTAAAGGTTCCAAAGTCATAAGATTGATGACTTTCATTAGTTTTTGGAGTTTCTTTTGGAAGTTTTGATGAATGAGTATTTGCTATTCTTGGAGATCGAGGTAGTCCTTTTGCAAGTTTACCACAAATATTAATTGTATTTTCATTAATTTCTACATGAGTTTTTTTTGAAGGTTCAGAAGTATTTTGTTGATTAGATATTATAGAAGTTTTTGTTCCACTTACTTTAATATTATCACCTTTATGTTTTACTTCATTTTGTTGACTATTTTGATGACATGATTGTTTTTGTATTTTTATGTCATCTTTGATGTGTTGTTGTTGAGGTTGTTGAACATTTTGGTTGTAATATAATTGGAAAGGTTTTCTGAATGAAATATAAGGATTTGGTAATTTAGTTGCGTCTGTAATAAATCCAAGTACTTGAAAAATATCAGCTCGTTGTACTGGGTTTCTGATAAATATCATTTTAAATAAAGTTTGAAGAAGAGGAGAACAATTTGGTAAATCATATTTTACAGCAAGAATTTTCATTGGACTATCTTCAAATGGAGTATGGAGAGTTAAACATTTATAAATTAAACAACCAAATGCCCAAACATCACTTTTACATCCAATAGGAAGATATTCATAAACATTAATTAATTCTGGTGCTCTATATTCAGGAGTAGTCATTTTATTAACTTCTTCTTCAATAGTACCACAGTCACCTTGTTTTCGTAATAATTCAGGTTCAAATGTTGCACTTCCAAAATCAATGAGTTTAAATTTTCTTGTTGAAGAAAACAAAATATTTTCAATTTTAATATCTCTATGAACAATAGGTGGATTTTGGGAATGAAGAAATGATATTGCATTAGCTATTTGATAGAAAATACCAAGTACAATAGATTCTTGTAATCCTTTTGGATATGATTTTTCTAATATTTGAACTAATGAAGAAGGACAATATTCCATTAACATTAATACTTCTTTTCTTGGATTTGAAAATGCAGCAGAAAGATATAATTGACAAACAAATTCACACTGACAACATTTTTTTTGAATTGCAATTTCTTTTTTAATTTGATCTAATCTTTGTTGGTCAAAAAAAGATTGTGTTTTTAAAGCATAATTAATTGATAAATTAGTTTGTGGATGAGCAAGATATAATTTTCCAAATCCACCACTTCCTAATTCTCTTTCAATGAGTATTGATTGATTTCCAAGTTGAATTTGAGTATTTCCCATTGTAATTATTTAAATAAATGAATTTTAAGATTATTGAATGGAAGAATTTTATTTTTTTTTGTAAGTTTTGAATGAATTGTTATTCTCATTTTTTCTATTTTACAGAAAGTTCAATAAGATAAATCTACTTTTTAACGTATTTGTTTTTATTTTTCTCTTTGTTGTTAGATGTTTAAGTTTTTTATATATTTTCTTTGAATATTCTGTTTAGTTATCAATTAATAAAGCAAGACAAAAGTAACAAATAAAAATTATTTATTAGTAAACAAATGATATGTTGTATATTTTTAAAAAGAAAAATAATTATTCAATTTATTTCCATTAAATTATCTTTAGGTATTAAGCTACAACTATCTCTTCGAACTTTTTCACCTAATGCCTTTATTGTTTCTATTTTTTTTAATTCATTTAATGATTTTTTATTCATTTCATTCATTTGTTTAACCATTTCAAGTGCTTCTTCTAACATCATAGCATCTTGTTGTGTTATTTCTTCTGTTCCTACTCTTTGTTCTATTTGTTTAGTATTTTGAATTTTTTTAGTGAGAGATATAACCATTTCTTCAATTTTTTTTCGATTTTCTTCTGCTCTCATTTGTAGGTCACGTAATTGTTTTTCTTCATTAGAAGTTCTTATAACCTCTTTTGTATCATCATATACAAGCCTTTGTTCAATAAGGGTTTGTTTTAATAATGACCAAAATGTTTGAATATTTTTTGTATTTCCAGTAGTGTCTTCTTTAATACAATCAATTACAATTCTTTTAACTCGATGAAGTGAGCATTGTTCAATAGATGGTTCAATTTCCATTTGTTCATTTCTTTTTTTTTTTCTTAATTCTTTTTTCTTTTTGTAAAAATCAACTTTCTTTGAATGATAATAAATATTTTTTTTATTTGTAATAGTTTTTGTTAAGAATAGTTATTAGTTATTGAGAATATTATGAAAAAAAATGCTATGATAGAAGCAGCATTTTGGATGAACGGAAATAATCAATTCCCAATAAGAAATTAGTCAAATTGTTGATAGGCATAATAACTAAATTTTTTGTGGGGGAAAATTATTGTAATAACATTTTTTTTAAGAGATCTTAACAGAATATGGTTTGACTAAGCGTTATTTTGTGTTATTTTTACTAATCTTAATAACTCTACACTAATTAGTTTTAATTTACTTTTTAATTCTTTTTTATCTTAATTTTTTGATGTATTAATCATTCTATGATTATTGTTTATTTTATTTTTATTTATTTAAACGAATTGATATTATAAAATAGATGAATAAATTAAATTTATTTATACAGTAACCTACCATATTATACTTTAAGGATTTAAATCTTTTAATGAACTTACTCTACTGTATTAAATTGATTAACAAGTAACTTTTATTTATTCAAATAATTTCTAGAGATAAACTAATTAAATAAAAGAGTATAAGAATTATTAACCTCTTGTTGTTTTTTTTTATTATGTCAAGTTTTTCATGAAAATAATTGTTAATAGAAATTTATAAATATAAAAGTATTATAACAATTTACTCTTTTAATTGTAAATAAATTTATAATAGATGGAATTTATACAAATTATTTGATTATTATTAAATACAAATAACTTATTATATGAATAAATTTTGAATAGATTCTATATTTGATTATATTAGTGTTTCTAAAAATAGTATATACGTAGTGTAACTTCTTTTTATATTCTAAAGTAATAATTATTAATTAATAATATTTTATATTTATAGAATCAATAAATTTAAAGAGAAAACCAACTACCATACATCATTCATTCTTTCATTGGCTCATTTTCTAAAAAAGAAGAGATTTTTATAATCATTTTAATGACTTTCAAATCTATATGTAAAACAAGTTAAATAAAAATATAAAATAATTTCTTAATAACTTTATTTAAATTAATTTTTAGTAATATTTTATTGAAATGTTCTTATACCATTATTCTAAATTTATTTTAAAGTAAACTTATATTTAAAATTAATAAATTTGTGATTAATA
>NW_008577012.1:0-3677 GCF_000257125.1 Entamoeba nuttalli P19
AATTGATTAACTTGCTTATGACTATTTATACTGTGAAACAATGCATCAATAAATTGTATATATTCTTGAAATGTTTCTTTTTTATTAATCAATGAATTTATCCAAAGTTCTATTTCTTCATTATTGTAGTTCATGAAACAATTGTTGTTGTTATTCTTAAATTTCATAAATTCATCTTCAATTTTATCCATGTATAATTTTTATTTCAAAGTTTTAGTTTAAAAGAAAAAAATTTACAGTAGATAATTAGTTATAATACCATTTATTTCTATTGTATCATATTTGAAGCAAAACTTATCATATTCATTTATTCTTGAATTTTTATCATTTTTATGGTATATCTTCTTCTGGTGTATTTAACAAACTTTTAATAATTTTTATTATCTTCTTTTTAATTTGTTTCTATCAAAGCAGATTCTGATTAATATATGAATGTTTTATATTTTGATCAAACTACTAACTAACTCTAATACAATCAATTTATTTTTTTTTTCTTGTTCTTTTTTTTTCATTTAAATATTTGTGAATCATCATATCTTTTGTTATATGTTCTATTTATCTTTATATTTAAATACCATTCTAATCTTTAAAGTAGGTTATGTTTTAAAGATTAAATGTTGTATTTTTCCCGTTTTTTGTACTGTTAATTTATTTTTTGTTCTTTTTATTATTTTCTTGTTTGTTAGACATATATCACTATTTGTTGTTGCTAATGTAATACTTTTAACTTTATTTGAAAATAATATATAAAATTCTATCAAAAATGTCATAGATATTATATTGATTTATTGCATATTTTTTTCTAATTTGAGTGGACAATATTTTATTATTCTGTTTTATTTCTTTGTCTCTTATGAGTTTGATTATTCTTATGAGTCTTTTGGTTGTTTTTGTATCAACTCTTCATAGTTATGGATTATTTTTATATTTCTATGAAATAATAGATAAAGTAACTAAGCACTATTATAAATAATGAATATTTATTTCATTTGTCTCAATGGATTGAACGAAAGACAATATCTTCTTCACTTTTCAATACTTTTATCTTAATTATTTAAATATCCAATAAGTTACAATAAAAATATAAAAATATGTAAATTGGTAAAAGCATAATTTGTTAAATAAAGGTTTATTCAAATAAAAAGATAATAATATATTTTTAATGTCAACAATACACAGAACAACACTAAAATTAATTAAAAATACTTAGTTTGGTTTTACATATTAAAATAAAGTTAGAACCAATTAACTTTAACAATATACTAAATTCTATCAATAGTATAATTTGATGATATTAAAAATAATATACATAAATTTATTTTAGATTAATTTGAAAAGAATATTGAATGTACCAATGAAATATATTTAGTAAATCTGATAATTTTTTTATGGTAAAATAAAAGATTTTGAAGTTTGACAGAAATAAATTATTCAATCTTGTCATGAGTGAAACACAACAAGAACCACTTTCTCAAGAAGAAACAACAACAACACAACTAGAAGAATATAAAATGGTTTTTTGTGTTAGAAATGATTTAAAAATGGGTAAAGGTAAAATTGCTGCACAATGTGGTCATGCTGTGGTTGAGTGTGTTCTTAAATCATTACAAACTCAGCCAGATGTTTTAAAATATTGGCATGAGCATGACCAAACTAAAGTTGCATTAAGAGTTGATTCATTAGAACAATTGTTTGTGTATTTCATTAATTTATAATATAGACTAACACAGTATAGATTAGAATTGGAGAAACAAGCAAATCAAGAGGGTATTGTTAATGGATTGATAACTGATCTTGGTAGAACACAAATTGCTCCTAATACAATCACTGTTTTAGGTATTGGTCCAGACACCGTTAGTAAAATTAACAAAATTACTGGTCATTTGAAGTTATTGAATTGACTTCTTTTTTTTAATATGAATTAATATTTAAAACAAAATAACGAAATGTCATTTTTACTTAAAAAAAGAGAAAAAAAAAATAAAACTCAAAAAGACATAGAATTTATGATTGGTATTGCACTGTTGGGATTCTTTATTGGGCTTAGTCCCATATTCCTTATTATATTAATTTTATATTCTCAAACCTTTCTTAAGTTGATTCAAAAATATAATATCCAAAAAGTTAATAAATTAAAATTAGCAAGAACAGTATTTGATAACCCAAATACACCTCATTCAAAATGTAGAACTAACTTTGTCATACCATCATCATTTGACTGTCTGATATATTTTAATAATCCTTCACTTTTACCAACTAAGGCAGTAATAACAACCAATAATAAATCAATTATTTTAAGAATTGAAGAAGAAGAATATCAGATACTTTTTAATGATTTAAATACATTACTTATCCCTGGTACTATTCTTCGTTATCTTCCAAATGACCGTTTAACTTTATGTTCTAATAAATCCATTCTCCCAAACACCAACTCTATTCAAATTCATTTTAACTCAGGTATTATCCTTGAACATTTCTATCTTTCTTTACTTCAACAAATATCAATGTACTACCCTTCCAAACTCATTAAACTTAATTCTGGAATTTTTCCAAATGTTCCAACTGACTTTGAAAAAGCACGCCGTTCTTTACAATTTAAAGAACATTTTACTAATTTATTAACACGACTAGATAATCTTAACGCAACAGAATCATTACAATGGTTTTATGGAATAAATTATCTTGTTCATCGTATTTTCTTTACCTTCTATGATAACAATTCCTTCCTTTCTTTAATAAAAACAATTATCCAAAACAAAATCGAAAAATCTTCACTCCCCTCATTTGTTGAGGCAGTTAATTGTACTGAATTTCAAATGGGACCTTCATTACCAATCTTTAACGATCCATCTATTCGTAGATTAAATTCTCCAAATAAAACATTTCTTGAAGCAGTTATTCATTATTTAAATGGATTTAAAATGAAATTCGAAATAAAAGTTCATGTTTTCTTTGGAACAATTACTTTAAATGCAGAAGTAAAATTAAATAGTCTTGATTCAATGATTCGACTAATGTTTCAAGACCTTCCTACAAACATTATTTGGTTTGCTTTTGTAACTGAACCTGTTGTAAATCTTGACATTGAAATACCTACTTTTAAAACTCAAAATATGCCTGAAAAAATTAAAGACAAAATTGAAGGATTCTTAATGAACTTTATTCAGAAAGAAATTCTTGGCAGTTTTGTACTTCCCTCAATGAAATCTTTTGAAATCCCAGACATAACTGGAAAAACAATGTTAACAGCAATTGATAATAAATTAGAAATATTCAAAAATGAAATGCCAACTGCAATAGAAGACTATCATCGTCATAAAAAATTCTTCAAAAGAATAACTGAAGACAAAAAAATTACTCAATCAAAACGTGAATTTATTAAATGTTGGGATACTTCTAGACCTTCTCCTTTCACTACAAAATAGTTTTAAAATTTTGTGAATAAACATAAATTGACATAATAAATTTGTGTTTCACTATTTTTGTAACTCATTCTTTTTATTCTTCTTTGTTTCTATTCTTTCTGTTCTCTTTAAAATTTCTTTCTTATCAAATAATTCAATTAATCTTCATTTCTCAATAAAATAAACAAAAACGTCCAGTTTAATAATACATTGAAATATCGTTGTTAATTATTATTGGAAGTATTTGGATTATTTTTATATTGATGATTGGAA
>NW_008577013.1:0-284 GCF_000257125.1 Entamoeba nuttalli P19
GTGTTTCCTTTAGCATCTTTAATGTGAACAATTTCAAATGATCCTGGATGAACTTCTCTTTTAACAATGACTCCAACACGACCCATACCATTACCACCAATCATCATAGCAGTATTTCCAATATCAAACTTAACAAAATCAACGATTTTTCCTGTTTCAAGATTAAGTTTGATTGTATCATTAGCTTGAAGTTCTGGATGTGGATATCTAATAGTTCTACCATCATGAGTAACAATGTATGGAATAGCACCAGTTCCAAGTACTCTCTTTTCAATTTTGCATAA
>NW_008577014.1:0-1398 GCF_000257125.1 Entamoeba nuttalli P19
ACCATAAGAATTGAATTTGAACTTTGAAAAATTCATTTTTGTGTTTACTTTATTTTAATCCTTTTTAGAAATATAGGTAAAGCCATCAAACTTAAATTCTTGTCCACCTGAAGTATTTGAATTTTTTTCTTCTGCAATAGCGGCATCTGTTTCTCCTAAGAAATATGGATCGATATTAGCAACATCATCAGCAGAGTGGACTTGAGGAATATAAGGTGGAACAACTTCTTTTTTCATTAAACGATCAAAATCAAGTCCTTGGAAGAATGGGTGATGTTTCATGATAGTCGTATCAGTTAATCTTCTAGTTGGATTCTTTTCTAATAATGCATCAATAAATGTTTTAATAGAAGACGGTGTATTTGGTGGATATCTAACAGCTTCATTAACAATATTTTGATACATTTCACGTTCATCCTCACTATAGAACGGTGGTATGCCAACCATCATTTCATATGTTAAAATACCAAAACTCCACCAATCAACAGCACTATCATACTTCTCTCCTAATAGAATTTCTGGTGCTAGATAAGCAGCAGTTCCACAAAAAGTGCTTGTCATATCTCCTTCTCCTTTCATTCCTGTTTTACTTAATCCAAAATCTGTGATACATACATGACCATCAGCATTTAATAATACATTTTCTGGTTTTAAATCTCTATAAATAATACCATGTAAATGTAAATGTTCTAGTGCTAACAATATTTCAGCCGCATAAAATTTAGCACGAGCAATAGAAAATCTTCTTTCATTTTGTAAATGATAGAATAATTCCCCACCATTTATAAAATCCATTACAAAATATAACTTATTTTCCGTTTGGAATGAATAATGCATATGAACAATAAATGGATTATCAATGGTTCCTAACACCTCTCTTTCAGCCATTGTATGTTCAACTTCATTTGTTTCAACAACAGCTTTCTTATCTAAAATTTTCATTGCATAGATTTTCCCTGTATCAATTTTTTTAACTAACATCACTTTTCCATATGTTCCTTTACCAATAAGTTTTAATGTTTCAAAATCCTCTAGTCTAGGTTTTAGTGCATTTGAAGATTGATCTGATTTACTACATTTCTCATCAATAAATTTTTGAAATACAGTTGTCCATTCATCTCGAGTAGTCTCTGAATCAAAAGCTAATCGAAAAACTTTTGTCTCTAATAATATTTCTAACATAATTCTCTTCTTGTCTTCTGTTTTTCTTAAAGAACTTGCTCTATTCATATCAACACTTCCTTTTTGGTCGGTTGCTTTTTTATCTGTAAAATAATCTAACATCCCATTATTATGAAATACGAACCATCTCTTCTTCCAATTCTTTACTTTACTTCCTTCTTTTATCATTACACCACTTTTTAATACATCAGACATTGTTAATAATCTGGTAATATA
>NW_008577015.1:0-8623 GCF_000257125.1 Entamoeba nuttalli P19
CTGTTTCTTTTAATACTTAATTAATTGCTTATGATTTTTTAATTTTATTCAAGTTCTAATTATACTGACTTATTCATTTAGAATATAATTATTTAATATATTATTTTTGATATTATTTAAAAATTTATAATATCATTATTAAACTATGAAAATAAGACATTTTCTATTTTCAATGAATCAAAACCAAGTTTATATAAATTAATTATTTAATTATATCATATTACTTTTATACATGATTATTAATTCATCACCTATCATAATATTAATTCAATATTATATTTAATTCATCGTATATCATATTCATATTTAAATTTAATACTCAAAAGACTAATTGTTTTGAATATTAATTGTTTTGATTTAAAAAAACATGTTCATTAGGAATATGCTTTGTTATATTTAAATATTTTAATGATATTTTATCAAACCAATGAATGAAAATAACTATTTAAATAAACAATACAAATTCTTTTTTGTTATATTTTGATAAATATTAAATGTTTAACTTAATACCTATGAAATAGTAAATAAATCCCTTTACTTTAAGTTTTAATAAAAATATATCTCTTATGTGTTGTAATTGAATTGCCATCATTTTCAATAAACTCTATAATTTTATTACTTCCATTTATAAGGTAGTTGAAAATAATATCTATTTTTATAACTTCTTTATTAATTTCTCTCAATTAAATAATATTTAGTTATAATTTACTACCATATGATTTTTAATTGTCAGAAAACAACTAGAATAGTCAAACTAAATTAATAAGATAAAATGCAGTAATACTAAAGGAAGAACAATTCATTAAATAAGTAAATCTTATTACCAACTTCATTAATTATATTAAATAAAAACCAATTTAAATAAAGAAGAGAATAAAAATAAGAATAAATTAAAAAGAATAAGATGTTTGATAATAATATTCATATTATATTAATAACTTTACAATGTTCAGAAAAGAATTATATGTACAAGACTTTTCAAAGTACTTCAGATATAATAAATTATATATTAACAATCATAAAGACATTAATTTATCTTATTCAAAAACTTATTATTCTTTAAGTTAATTGCTTTATTAAAGAACTAAAACAATTATTTATAAAGAATGAATTTGTTTTCCAAAAAAAAAAAGAATAATAAAAAAGGAAAAATGAATGGTGTTAATTATTATAAACTTTTTATTTATACTTTTTTTCTATTTAATTTTTAAAAGTTTCCTATAAAAATAATACAGATTTTTGAATTGTTATCAAACCCTTGAATTTTCATTCAACCATAAAAAAACTATTTCCTTGAGGTTCAAAAGCAAATAAATTGCCTGCTTCTTTAATCTTAGAATCTGAAACTCATAATTTAATGTCAATGAGTTGTCTGACTCTTCTTGTTTTTAGTTTAACTATATCATTTTCACTTAGTGCTAGTTGTAATCAAGGATTACACGTCATTAACCTTCCTTTTACTGCTTATGATAAAATTGATGCTGACGTAACTGACTTCTTAATTGAAGATAATAACGGTGTCCAACAATTAGTTAAGCCAGTGTGGTATATTCTTAATTCAACTAAAGATACTATATTTACTGTTTCTACATGTTCTGCATATACATTAGTCGATACTAAAATTGCTGCATATCATACTTGTGGTGAAACTGCTGCAACAAACTTCATTGAAATGAATGACGACTTTCCTGAATGTTCTACTAATTCTAAATTACAGGTCTTTGTTAGTGCAGGAAAACCAGTTTATGTTGCTGTTTATTCTGCTCCTGGTGCTTATGGTCGTTTCCGTTTCACTGCACAAGAAACTAATCCAACAAATACTAATTGTCAAAAAGCATTAGAAATTAAATCATTCCCTGCTGTAGTTGAAGGAAATACATTAGCAGGTGATTCAACTAAACTTGACTGTACTATTTACAGTTCAGTGCGTGGGTTATGGTATACTTTTGTTGGAGATGGAAGAGCTATTGTAGCTGATACCTGTGGTTCTAATCTTCCATTTGATGTATTTCTTGCAGTTGTTAAAGCACCTATTGAAGGAAATTGTGATAATATGCCATGTTATACTTCAGCTGATGGAGGATGTCCTGGTAATGTTGGAGATGTTCCAGCTCGAGTCTATTTCCCAACAATTAAAGATCAACGTTATTATATTTTTGTTACTTCTTATTATCAAGAAGCAGGTACTTTCCAATTAACTATTAAATCTCTTGCTCAAGCAATTCCAACTGTTTGTGAACAAGCAATTTCTATTATTTCTTTACCATTTAGTAGATCAGCACCATTAAATGACTCATGGACTAAAACTAATAATATTTGTAGTGATACAACTCTTTCATTCCCAGCTGCATACTTTACATTTAAAGGTACAGGAACAGGTGTATCAATTCAAACATGTCCTTCTAAATCAGGTGAAACTAAAATTGAAATTTTTGATTCTTGTAGTCAAAGTACTTGTATTAAAGAGTCTGATGTTGTTTGTGGAAATCATGGTTATCTTGATTTTATGCCAGAAAATGGTAGAGAATATTATATTCGTGTAGCTTGTATTAATGGTCCATGTGATTTAACTTTCTTTATGGAATATACCAGTACTAGTAAACATGACCGATGTGAAAGTGCATTATTAGTTACTTCTTCATTAACTGAAACTGCTTTTTTAAGCGAATTATCTGAATCACCTCATGGATGTTCAGGAACACCAGAAAATGGTAAAGGAAAATGGTATAAATTTATTGGAACTGATGCTCTTCCTAATAAGAAAGGATACCATTTATTCTCATATGATGAAGAAGGTAATTCACCAAATGCAATTGAAGTTCACAGTGGATGTGGTAATTATTATTGTTCTTATAATAGAAGAGAGGAAGTATTGATTGATATTAAACAAACTGCTTTTGTTTTTGCATTTGGAGGAACAAGTCAGGCTCTTGCTGTTCATATTGTTATTGAAGAAACTATTGAACACGAAAATTGTCAAAATGCTCGTTCTATTATGGTTCCATATACTATTCTTGATTGGAATTTGAACGCTGAACCATCTGATGGTTTTTGTTCTAGAACACAAAAAACTGAAGCTGTATGGTATACTTTTAGTGTAGAAAAAGCAACTCAAGTTTCTATTTCAACATGTTCTCAAGCAGTTCAATATGATTCATATCTTGCTGTTGGTTCAGGATCATGTGGGCAATTAGTTTGTATTGCTGATGTTAATGATACAAGAGGGTGTAATGGAGGAGGTTATGTTACTATTAAAGCACAACCAGGAAATAATTATTATGTATTTGTTGGAGCTGAAAGTCAAGGAACAAGTGGACAATTTGTTTTATCATTATGTACAAATGATAGACCAATTTATTCACAATGTAGTGAAGCTATGGTTCTTCCTGTATCAAAGAAATTCTATAGAATGACTACTTATACTCAATATAGTTATGCTACTTACATGACATTCCCAGATGGAACTCATAAGAATGTTCGTGGTTCATATTATTTAATTCCTGAAGGTTATAAAGGTAGTGTTTATTTCATGACTTGTGCAACAGGTACTGAAATTCCAACATTTATTTCAGCACATGATTCATGTCGTGGTAACGATAAGACAAATTACAGTTTCCCATCCCCTCCAAGTGTATCAGAATATTCTGATTTTAAATCAGGTAGTTGTGGAAAATTTGGTACTATTTTGAAAGTTGAAGTAAATGGTGTTGATCCAAAACTTGTATTAGTTTCTGGTTTTAATGAAAATGAAATTGGATTTATTGATGTTGAAATATTGATGAAACTTGAAAAAGTACCATCATCAGACTCTTCTTCATCTTCATCACCAAGTGCTTCAAGTTCTCAGCCATCAACAAGTTCTTCTGCACCAAATCCAAGTGCTGAATCATCAAATAATACTGAAGATAATAATGGAACTAAAATTGGATGGATTATTTTTGGTGTTGTTCTCTTCTTGATCTTTATTACTATCTTTGCCTTTATTATTGGATTCATAATATATCGTAAAAAGAGAAGTAACAATGGTTATCATGACCTTTCTTGAGTAATAACTTTAGGTTAAATTTAATTTATTATTCAATTTCTTCTTTTTTTTATTATAAAATAATAGAATAAAACAATCTTTAATGATTCAATACAACTTCTTTAATCTAAGGACTAAACGAATATCACGTAGATCAACAGTCACACGTTTGGCATGAAGGGCACATAAATTACTATCTTCAAAGAGCTTTACCAAAAAATCTTCTGCAATAAAGTGAAGTGCAAGAATAGCATCTCTTTGGAATCGGAGTTCATTTCTATCTAAAAAGTCTTGATTACTAAGAACAAGATCTTTAACCTAATGATTAATTTAGTTATTATTTCTTGATAAGTGAAAAGAAAAGACATGCGAAAAGAAGATAATTTAAGATGGAAGTTTGAGTAGATAATATTTTTTGATACAAAACAGTTGTCTTAAATAAAAGTTAACAAACAAATTTCATGAAAGCATTTTTAGGGATTGAAGTAAGTGCATTTCTTCTATTTATTTCTGCTACTCTTTCCAAAGGTGATTTTTTAACTACTTTTGATTTAGGAACAAGAATCGACGTTTTTTCAGATATTGATGATACTTTTGATAAAGTTTCTTTACGTTCTTGTTTTATTGTTTGTATTTCCTTTTTGATGGGTTGAATTTCTTTTTTAATCGGTACAATTTCTTTTTTAATTTCATTTATTGTTCCATCTGTTGTTTCTTTTTTAATTTTAATAAGAGTTGGTTCTTTTTTTATGGTTTTTAACGATTGTTTCTTTGGTTTTTTTTCTTCTACTCCTTTTTTCTTATCATCTTTTTCTTTTTTTATTTTGATTAAATGAGGATCCTCTTTTTTTTGTCTTGCCATTTGATTCTGTGACTTGTGATCATTTTTAGATCCATACTTTTTATCGTTTTCATTAATAGCTCTTTGAATTATTTCTTTTACTATTTTTGTATAATTACTTAAAAACTAACACTTTTAGTTTTATTCTTATTTTTAATAGAATAGTTATTTCCATCCCGATACTTCATTAAAATGAATCAATCTTGACAAGTATCTCATTGATTACCAAGAGCCAAAAAATGAAGAAGCTCCAAAAAATAATATAATAAACAAATCCTATATTTTATAATGATTTAATTTATTATTTTAATTATTCGTTTTAATCTATTTTAAGATAAAATAAATGAAAAATAATTATAGATGCATATTCAATAACAAAACTAATCAAATACTATTTCTATAATTCAATTCATTTATTATATTTAATTATCATGTTTTGTCATAATGAATAAATGTCTTAATAAAAGAAAATGAAATTTTAATTTGATAACAATGAATCTCTTTAATAACTTTTATTTGAGTATTTAAAAAATGAATAATGTAATACATAAAATAAAACAATAAAAATAATTAAATTATTCTTTTTTTTTTATCATTTGGATTAATGACAAATTTTGTTAATAAGAATATTGTGAATGAATATTTTCAATAATCAGTTATTTTATTATAAAAATTTCTTTCTTGTCTAAAGTACAGAATAATTCTTCTATTTATTATTCAATTCGATTTTAAAGTAACAGATAATTAGTTTATGTAAATTTTCCTTTAATTTACACATTAATTATATTAATAACATTATAATATAAAATAATATTCAATTTAGAAGAAAGTCAGTACTTTTTATCAGAACCAAAAATAATGTGTTAATGTGTCAAAACGATAATATGTAAAATCATAATGTCATTATTCTAAATCGATAGTTTTAACATTATTAGTCTAGTTCTATTTTAGTTAAAAAAAAATGAAAGTGTTTGAATTAGATACAGTATATTTTCGAGGAGTAAATTATAAATATTATTAATACTATTAATAAAGATAGTATTTTATTAATTAAAAATTAAATCAACTCTAACTTTATAAAGAGAAAAGTCATAAAATATAAAACACATTATTAAATTAAAAGAAAACATTTTAATGAACTAAATGTATTGTATCATAATGCTGAATAAGAAAATATTATTAAATTAAAATGAATTTCATATTTTATAACAAAAATTAAATGATAGTTTTAAAAAATTCAGAGTTAACTGATTAACTAGTTCTTGTTCATTTTCACAACTATTAATTATTAATATTTAAACTATTTTATTTTAATTTCTTTTTTTTTTCATAATAAGTTAATGAAAAGAATGTTTTTTATATCTATATTGTAAAAATATAAAAATAATAAGAAGTACTATAAATTTGAGAATCTAACATATTTCTAACTAAGATATTATTTTTTCATTATCTGTTGCAAGATGAAGAGTCAAATGTCATTTAATTAATCTGCTTTATTTTTAGGATAAAAAAAAGAAATAAAAATGAATAGTTCGTGACAAAACTTAAGAATTACTGTGATCATTTCTGTTCATTTAATTGAGTCGAACACCAATGGAGTATGAAAAGTTCCAGTTGTTTCAAAGGAACTTTAATAAAAATCTTAAAAATACTTAAACTTATAAATGAACTCAATACCAAACCTTATTATTTTAAAGATAGGAGGTAGTTATCTAACTGAAAAGAACAGAGTTGATGGTCCTCCAATTTTAGAGAATATACATCTGTTTAGTAAATGTTTGGCTCAATTTATTCATTCACATCCTAAACAACCAATTATACTTGCTCATGGAGCTGGGTCATTTGGTCATACCCCTGCAGCAAAATATCATCTTGCAGAAGGATTTCATAAAACTGGTGTTGTTGAATGTGAAATGGCAATGCAAGAACTAAGTTCTATTATTGTTAACTCATTGATTAAAGAAGGGATTAGTGCTATTCCATTCCATCCTTTTAATTTTGTTGTTACTGAAAATAAAAGAATTGTTGATATGTATTTACAACCACTTCAAATGTTAGTTAATCAAGGAGTTATTCCAGTGGTTCATGGTGATGTTGCAATGGATATTATGCAAGGTAGTTGTATTCTTTCTGCTGACCAACTAGTTCCAGAACTTGCTATTAGATTTGGTTGTCATAGAATTGGATTTATTTGTAATAGCCCAGTTCTTAATGATAAACGAGAGGTTATTCCATTGATAAATGAGCAAAATTATGAATCAATAAAAAAGTTTTTGCATGGTTGTAAAGGAATAGACGTAACTGGGGGTATGGCTGGAAAAATTAATGAATTAATGATAGCAGCAAAAAAACACAATATTCAGTCATATGTTTTTAAAGGTACAAAAGAATGTTTAGAACTTTTTTTAGAAGGAAATGATGTTGGAACGAAAATTTGCCAATAGGAAATTTATAAACAAAATATTTGTTATCAGATTTATAACACCTTTTTTTGTTTTTCAAAAAAAATTTTTAAATTAAAAAATAAAAAGAACTTTATTAATTCAATTAAATTAGTATGAGTCAACTTACTGCAGTTAGTAGAATTGTAGAAGAACGAAGAGCTTGGAGAAAAGATCATCCCCCAGGATTTGTTGCAAGACCAATAATGAAAAAAGGACAACCTGATTTATTTAATTGGGAATGTTTAATTCCAGGAAAGAAAGGAACAATATGGGAAAATGGTTATTATCCAGTTGAAATGAAATTTTCTACTGGATACCCAGCATCACCACCACGTTGTTATTTACCAGAAGGATTTTTCCATCCAAATGTATTTCCAAATGGACAAATTTGTCTTAGTATATTAAATGAATCATATGACTGGAAACCTACAACTTCTATTAAACAAATTCTTGTTGGAGTACAAGACTTATTAGATAATCCAAATAAAGAATCTCCTGCTCAACAACGTGCAAATGATTATTTTGTTAGAGATATTAAAGCATATAAAATGGAAGTAATTAAACAAAAAGAACAATATTTAAAAGATTCATTATAATTCTACTTGTTTGAATAAATAATTATTGTTGTAATCTTTAACATTCTGTATTTATTCTTTTTTTTATTATATCAAAAATATTCTTTTCAATTTATTGTCTTATAATTGAAAGTAAATTAACATTGAATATATTTTATCTGTTTCGTATTTCTTTTTTAAATAATTCAATAAGTGAATATATTTAATGATTTAAATATTACTTTCTTTAATTAAATGAATGGATATAATTTTTTTGATATATTATTTAAAAGAGTGTATTAATTCATCTGTTTTATATAGTTAAAAATGTAATTTCTATATATAAATATATTCAATAGTTAGATGTTTTCTAAAATATATCAAATTAATTCTAATAATATCTTCTTATTTTATATATTTTTATTCTTCATGTCAGAAAATGTCTTTACTTTCAAATTTAAATAACAACACTATTAAGTTTTTCATTGCCATTCTCTAAATTATTACTCCTTTTCTTCCTTTTGTTAAAAATATGAAAAATAGAATTACGATTTTATATATTAATAAAACTATTATGACTGCCATTTCTCTTATTATCTATTATCATCTATGAATATATTATTACATCATCTTCTTTTACTATTTTAATTACAGCAAATTAGTTACTTCATTCATCATCACATTATTAAGATTAATAAAAGATTCTTTATTCACTTTAAAATAACATCACCATTTAGTACTTTCTTTTATTTTATGTGAT
>NW_008577016.1:0-453 GCF_000257125.1 Entamoeba nuttalli P19
AATGAATAATATAAGAGTTAAAAGAAAAATAAGAAAAAATAGAAGATACAAGAATGAAAGAAATAAGAAAGAAGAAGATATAATAGAGATAAAGAATAAACAAAATGAGAATATTATATAATAGAAATAAAAGAAGAAAGAAGAGAATAAAATGAGAGAAGAAGAATAAAGAAAAGAAAAAGATGGAAGAGTTATAATGATAAAGATGTAAAGAATTAAGTCAAATATTTACATAATAAAACAATGATAAAAGAAGAAAAGAATGAAACAGAAAATCAAAATAATGAAATAAAAGAGGAAAGAAAAAGATGAGAAATAATGATAAAGAGAGAATAAGAAAGAAATAAGAAGAAACAGACAAGAAAAAGAAAAGAATACGAAAAACAACAAGAAAGAATGAAGAGAATAGAAAATAAAAACAAGAAAATAAAAATAAAAGTAGAAAATGAATAG
>NW_008577017.1:0-4590 GCF_000257125.1 Entamoeba nuttalli P19
ATTTTTAATGTAATCAAAAACTTCTGTGTTTGAAATTACTGTTCCATGCTCTCCTTTTCCTAAATCTTTTACAACTTTAGCAAACCCAGAAAGTTTACACCATTCCAAAGACTGGAGATCAACAACTCCATCTCCGTCTCCATAAACGTAACTAACATCCTGGAAGTCATGATCCAAGGAGTCATATTTAATTCCAACAATTGTTTCAATACCATGAGAATATAAACAATGTAATGTAACATTATTTGGAACATACTCCAATGGAAATCTATTAATGCTTGAGTTATAAATAATATTACCAAACTCTTTTACTTCTTCAACAAGATCAATGATGGCATTGATGTTGTTAGAGGAATATTTTTTATTTCCAATCTGTACAATATTATCATTTTTCCAATATTTTTGGTTGGGCATTAATTGGTAATCAGATTCCCATGAACGTGCTAATGGTCTTAATAACAATGGATCAAGTTTTAGTCCTAAATCTTCTCCTGTTAAAAATGTTCGTAAGGTTTTTGTTGAACCAATAAAAGGAGCATTTAGAGTGATAATTTTATCAATGTATTGATCACAGAATTTTTTTGACATGGAATTAATTAAATCTAAAACAGCAAGTCCACCAAAACTATGAGTAACAATGATAACTTTATGACCATTATTGTCTACTAATTGTTGGATTAGTTGAGTTGTTTTTTCAATCCATTTATTATTACTTCTATCTGCATATCTCCAGTCATAACCAGGAGAAACTAAATCAACACCATCTTTCCATCCTGCAGCTTTTAGGTAATGAATCATTGCAGCAAATACTTTAGTTTTTGATTGAAGAAGTTTTTGGTTATCTGGTGCTAAAGCAAAAATTCCTTTTGTAGATGGAAAGTTTGGATAATATATATTAGCCCCTGGAATGTTTTCCATTTTACTAGTAGAAGAATTCCAATATGTTTTCATATATTCAATAAAACATGCAGAATTATTAAAAGGAATAAAGTCTTTTCTGTTAATCCAAATTTGACCTTTAACTTTATGGGGGCATTGAGGGGGTAATTCTATCGAAGTGTCTATATCAGCATCAATCATTAACTGTGAAGCTAAAATTCCACTTAGTATGAGAATAGGTTTTCTTTTTTCACAAAACTGTGCTTGAATAGAACAGATAATACATAATAGTACTATGACCAACATTAACTTCTAGTATTATTTGTAACTTCTTTTTTCGAGTTTTAACTTTGATTCTTATTTAAAAAAACTCCTTCAAATTTTGAAAACTTCCATAATAAAAAAAGAAAAAACTCCATAAAAATAAACAGAAAAGAAAAATAAAAAACTTTGTAAAATGAAAAAGTGGTTTAAATGAATTAATTCATATTTCTTCCAGTTATTGTTATCAAATGTAAAATCATATTTTGAAGATCATAATCTCCATTCAATTCATCAGTTGTAACACTTAATTTATACTTTAATTTATCATCAATTACCCATGATTCTAAATGAGGATTTTTATTCATAATATAATAATCTCTCAACCCAATAATATCTTGTACATTAAATATAACAAACAAAGATGGTAAATTCATTTTCATTGTAATTAATTCCTTCATAATTTGTGTAGTACAAAATTGAGGTGGATTTCCATCTTTTCTTAATTGATTCCAAAGTTGATCTCTATTATATTCCCAATATGCTCTTAGTGTTTGAGTTTCAGATGACTCAATTAATGAATTACTATTTAAGAAATCATTAATAATAATTTTTAAATTATTTAATTCCTCATAAAATGCACGTTCACATTGTCCAATGTAAATTGTTTGAGAATCACAAAAAGAAGACAATACTCTTTTTCCTTGTTGTTTCCATAGTTGATAATTTCTTCTTTCATAAAATTCTTCAAATAATTTATTTATATTTTCTTGAACAGATGGTTCTAATTCATCATAAGAACTATAAGTATCTTTTATATAAGGAGATGGAATATATTTATCTCCAATTTGATATAATATAACGTTGTTTAATAATTTTATTAATCCCTCAATAATTTTTCTATCTGATGCTCTCTTTTCTTTAAGTCCTGATTCATTCCTTATTTGGTTTTCATTTCTAAATGATGCAGATAAATTATATGACCCATCTTTATTATCAACAAGGAAATTTTCAATAACATAATCTTTATCTTCACCAAATAATGATGTTAATGTATGATCTCGAATATAACAATATGTTAGTCTATCTAAATCATTAATTCCTCTATAATTTAATTCTTGTTTTGTATATCCATTTTGTGGATAATAACATCCATATGTTCCATTTTCTTCAACTTCCCATGTTCTAAAGAAGAAAGAAATTGAATCAAATTTAATTATAGGGAATAATGTTTTCATTAATTTAATACGTTCTTTAAATAATAAATATTCATTACTTTCTAATTCATTCCAATTATATGGTATTCCATAATATTTTTTACGATTCATAATATCAACTATTTCTTTATTAACACAAAAGAAATTAGAATTAATCCATGCATCAACAGAGTCATGACTAACACTAAATGGAAGTGTACCAATTAACCCAATATGCTTTTCTTTAGCATAATTATAAATTTCTTTCATTTGTTTAAATAAATTAAATTGAATAAAAATATTAAATACACATTCTTCAGTATTATTTAATAATAATTTTTTTAAATTTTCCATTGTTGGTACACCATTCATTCCACAACATTTATATACAATATATGGCAATAACCATTTTCTATTCTTTTCAACAAAAATTTCAAGATCATTTTCTCCTTTTTGTTTTTCAAATAATACTGATGTAACTGTTTTATATCGTTCTTTTTCTAAATTAAAAATTAAATGAAAGATTTTATTCTTCCAATATAAAACTCGTTTTCTGTCTATCCATTTCTCATAATTTAATTCTCTTTTTGCTCCTTCTATAACTTCTTGTATTTCTTTTGTTATTTTAAAATCTTTTAATGATAATATCATTGGGTCTAATGCATTAAGAGAATTTGGAGTATAATAAACATCGTTATAATCATTAATTGGAAGAATTTCTATAATACTTATTCCACTTTTTTCACAAAAATTAATAATATCATATAAGTCATTAATATCTCCACATCCAATTCCTTTTCCATTTATTCCACTAATACAAACTTTTATTCCTGCAGCTTTATAACTTCCATTAAATTTAACAATATCCTCTTGATAAATAACAGCTTGTTCACATCCAATAAAAGGTCCTAACATTGGTGCAAATAATCTATTTGGTCCATCTTCCCACACAATTTCTGTTTTTTTCATAAAATATTTATATTCAAATGCCTCTCTAATATTTTCTATTGGAATAGCAAGTTCCCACCAAGACATACCAACAGCCTTCATTTGAAGTGCTTTGTATGTGTCCCATTTACCAAATTCTGAACTTGAACCAGTAACATATATACTATATCCAGAAGGTACACTTTGCCATTTACATCTAAGGATAACAACAGCTCGTGATAAAGGTGAAGGTCTTTCTTCTTGTTTTCTAGAATAAACTATTTCTTGGAAAAATTGAGGAGAATATGGTTCAAATGAATCATTCCATTGATCTCTCATTTCAACTTTAATTTGGTTATTACAAAAAGAAGGAAATAAGTGTGGAAATGTTTCTGTTCTAATAATTTCTGATGATGATGTTTCAACATAATAATAATATCCATTTTCTATTGAGGTAGTTTCTATTGTCCAATACCCTTCTTTGTATTCCATTGGAATTAATTCGTTATTAATAGAAACTTGAATGGCATGACCAAACGATGTATTTCTTTGAATGAATAATTGAATTTGCATTGTTCTTTTATTTTGTTTTTTAAGAGTTTTTAGTTCAAATCGTTCTTAAAACTTATAAAGAAACAAAAGAATTTTCACACCAACTTATCAACGATTTTTCCTTATAATTTTTTCAATCGACCTTTAAGAAGCACTTTCCAGAGCATTCCTTTAATTCTATTTGTACGGAAAATAAATTTGTTTTTCATATAATCTCTGTAGTTTTTTAGATACACAAATTCTTTCTTCATGCCTCTTATTACTTTTTAGCTTTCTAGAGTTAATCTGTTAGACACTACAAGACTTTCTTTCTATCTTTCTTTTTAAAGAAGTAATTTTTATAAGATATACTTCTAACATATTAATTAAATGAATGGTGCAAAAAAAGATATAATAGAAAAAATATAAGAGGTATGTCTCATTGAGTTATAAAAAAGAATATAATGATTTATACATGACAATTAATGACAACAAAATAGCCTCATCATTAATTTTTCATACACCTGACTAATTGATAGAATTTGTTTTTATATAAAACAAAAACCGACAAAAACAAATTTTACTATGAATTACTTCTATTATATCTTGAGAATCGTATTACATTAAACTTTATTTCTATTTAAGTATTGTACAACGACAATGTTATTTTTAGTATTTTTTTAATTCATTTTGTAATATACAAACTATTCTTATCAGTGTTTGTCTCAATTAAAATATTCTCCTTCTTCTTTTTCCGTTTTTTTTATATTTTCTTAATGATATTAGTTTAGTATAA
>NW_008577018.1:0-431 GCF_000257125.1 Entamoeba nuttalli P19
AATTTGTCTACTTTCATGATTTCCTCGTAATAAATGAACTCGATTAGGATATCTAACTTTAAGTGCAACCATTAATGATGCAGTTTCAATTGAATGAAACCCTCTATCAACAAAATCTCCTAAAAACAAATAATTTGTATCTGGTAATTTTCCTCCAATGTTAAATACTTCTTTTACATCTGGAAATTGTCCATGAAGATCTCCACAAACTGTAACTGGATAGTCAATTTTAATAACATTTGGTTCATTTAATAATATTTCTTTAGCTTTATCACACAATGCACGTAAAGCGTCTTCAGGAATAAGGTTCATATTAAGGAGATTCTCGATCATACGATCAAGATTGGATTCACTAAAAAATGACATGAAAGTGATTTTCCAGATGTTGTCTTTTTGTATCTTTTTATTTTTTTTTTCAATGTTTTTTTTTT
>NW_008577019.1:0-8416 GCF_000257125.1 Entamoeba nuttalli P19
AACAATTATCGCTAAGAAAATAACCATTAACACATTCAATACATTGATTCAATGAATTATAAGATTGACAATATAAAACATTAGTAGAAGAAGAACAGTTATTTGTAAACAGACCATCAGAACAAGTAATACAAGAAAATTTATGTTCTTCAAAATAGCCAATTAAACAACCTTTATATGAATTTGAAATAACAATACCATTCATATCATTTAATCTTCTATTTCCCATTTGAACTATTCCATTTATCATTTCAACAGAAGTACTAACATAAGCATCTAATTTAAGATAAGAAGGTTCATTTTGAAAAACAATAGAACTTCTATTTGTATTTGAAATAATATGAGCAGAAGTTGTTTTAGAGAGTGTTAATTTTCCATTTAAAATAAAGGTTTGAGGAATATGAGAAGTATAAGATAAAATACAATTACCATTAATAGAAGTAACATAATTAGAATGAGTGTCATCAAAAAGAATATTATAAATAAAAGCTTCTCCTCTAATAGAATTAATAGTAAAATTTTTTGATAAAACAATATTACCAGTAATTTTATTTGTTTCATCTAAATATAAAGAATTATATTTTAAATTATCTAAATAAAAATAACAATATTCTCCATTACATGGACATTGTTCATAATTAAATGTTTTGAATGTATTTTCTATTACATCACATTTTACTTGTTTATCTATTTTTTCATATGGACAAATTCTTACAATCTTATCTATTACTTGAACATTAATATATTTCTTTCCTTCTTGATTTATTTTATCTGAATTAATTGAATTACTTAATTCTTGTAATGAACTTACTAATTCAAAACATTCTGTAATTTCTTCAGTAAAAGTAAATAATGTAGAACCATCAGATAAAAACTTTCCTTTTCCTATTTGAATAAGAGCATCTTTATTTAAATTATTAACTTTACCATCAATAAATATAGAATAAGTATTTAATTCAGTATTTTCATGTCCAATAATTCTAGTTGTTGATTTTAAATGAAGTTCTTTACAACTTAAATAACCAAATAAATCTAATCTTTCTACTTTAGTAAAGTCACAAATTTTTTTAACAATAGTTTTAGAACCATTAAATACAATACTATTATTATTAACAGTAATTGAATTCCAATACCTTATATTATTTCCTCCATTATAATTATAATTAATAAATAAATCATATGAATATTCTTTATGAATAGAAAATAATTCACAATCACTTTGAATATAATTTAGTTCATTTTCTTGTTCACATTCACATTTTAATTGACTACTTTCTTTTAATATTCTTGATTGACTTCCTCCACATTTAACTTCTTTAAATTTATTGTTATTAATGAAATTTTGACAATTTTCATGTCCCATACCACATTTACCAACAAAAAGAATATGTCTATTATTTGTAACTTTATCAATATTAACTTTATTTATATTATATTCTCCTAAATCACATAATCCATCTTCATCACTAAAATAAATTGTTCCTTCAAAAATTACTTTTCCATATTCAAAATAAACTGGTGTTTTTGGAAGATATACATCACCAATAAATGTTATATTTCTTCCTTTTTCAATATAAAATGTTGTTGGATTTCCATTTGTTGTAAAACTTTTCCATCTTGTTTGAAATGGTGTTTCAATTTGACTTTCATGAATAAAAAAAATTAATTCTTCATTAAAATATGAACAATCAACCATATTATTAAGATACTCATGATTTTCATATTCACAATTACAATTTGAAATTATTTCTACATTTTTACCACATACTGCCATTCTTTTATATTCATTAAATGAACACATTATTTCTATTTTATTATTTGAATTAATTGTATTAAATAATTCAATATCTTTACTTGAAGTAAATCTATATTCACATGGATCATTTTCTTGAATTATATTATCTTCAACTATTATATTTGCCTCTCCTGTTACTTTAACAAATGGTGTTATAACTTTATTATATTTTAATAAAACATATTCTGGCTGACTTGTTTCTAATATTTTTATTTCAAATGAATTTGAATATATTTCAAAAATACTTGGATTTCTTTCATTATTTTCAGTTGAACGTGATAATGAAATAACACTATTCTCTAACATATATTCTAATAGAAATTTTAATTGAACATCTTTAAATGTTTCATATATTGTAAGGTTTAGATATTCTCTTGAATATGCTGTTGTTTGTGCACTAAATTTAATAACTTTGTTTGTATCACGAACTGTGTCCATAATTACTAATTCATTATTATACGGTGCTTCTTGATAATCTTTTCCACAACAATCTTTCTGGATAACAAATTCATCATATTTCCATATCCCATTACTTTCATTACATCTACTCATCCATCCTCTCCATTTATCTTCATCATAATAACATGCCTTTTCATTGTCTTCTATTAGATAAATAATTCCATCGTCATTTATATCACACCATGACATATTCTTATCAATATCACACCATGGATATCCTTCTTTCTTTTGTTCTTCAACAATATCACTAGCTATTATCTCATTAATAAATGTTATAAAAAGAATAATTTGTACGAACATTTCCAACATCCGTAGTAATTATTTTAAAGATCGTATTCAATTTGCTGACGCACAAAATTCTTTGTATTATATTAATGAGAATTGAACCAACTCTTCGGTTTTTTGAGGAATATTCTTTTTTTTTTAATTCGTCCTGTTGACTAAATCACAAAAATAGACTTTTTCCTTCTTTTTTATGTTAATATTACTTAATTTATTTTATTATTCTTTTAGTAAAAATAACTATTTTATAACTATTTTTAGGTTAATTAGACATATTAATATAATTCTATAATTAAATGG
Source organism: Entamoeba nuttalli P19 (assembly GCF_000257125.1). Taxonomy (NCBI): domain Eukaryota; phylum Evosea; order Mastigamoebida; family Endamoebidae; genus Entamoeba; species Entamoeba nuttalli. The sequence goes on from NW_008577019.1 coordinate 2,837, forward strand.
TTAAAATAATTCATCTTTTAATATATTTTCATATACTATTTCTCAGTAATTAAGTAAATTCAACCCATTAATATTTCTTTGAGACTTTAGAAATCAATTCATAAAGAGATACTATAATTATCAACTCATTAACATTAATAAGATATAATCTTATCAAAAGTATTTGATGAACTCAAAAATATAAAAAAGTGAAAGTGATTCCTTAATAAAACAAAAACATCAAATTTGTTAAATTCAAAAAGAATTTATTTTATTTTCAATCATTTAACTCCACCATGTTGTAAGTCCAAGACCACTTTCATTAATTCTACCATAAATTCTTAATGGTAATTTCTCTTCTTCATTCTCTTCTTGATTAAAGTCTTGTTGTGTTTGTTCATCAGTTTTTGTTTCTTCTTTTTTTATATCTTTTTTTTCTTCATTTGGTTTTTCTCCTTTTTCATCTTTTTGTTGTTTTAAATTATTAGACATAAGAGTTGTTTGTGGAACAACAACTGGTTTAACGCTTTCTTGTTTTTTCATTATAACGTGATGAACTTTAAACCTAATAGTTGAATTAATGTATAATGGAAGTTTAGTTCCATCATAATTCCAATACCAAAGTTGTTCATCTTCATCACTACAATGTAAAAATGTGAAATTAAAATAAAAAATTAACAAACAAGTCACTATTGGCTGGAAAATAACATTGGTCGATGAAAACTGAATCTGTAAAACTAAGTGTAACTTGAATTCCACTTGGAAGACTTCTTAATACTCTCCCTTCAATTAATTCACCTTGAAATGGAGAAAAGATAATGAAATTGAATACAACTTCATAATATACATCACCTGTTCCAATAGCAATAGTTGGTGTTGTCATACTAACAATATCATATAATGTCACTCCAATTCCTTTTCCTTCAATCATCTAATTTTTCAATTTAATAACGTTATTTCTTTTTATTGATTAATAAACAAACTTTATTTTGGTATTTGGTATTTATTGAATCAATAATACTAACAATAATATGTTCTAATTTGTTGGGTGGTACTTTGAATGAGTCATTAAATTGAGAAATGATATACATTTGAAAAGGTTTTTTATCCTTTTTATTATTCAAGATTTTTTCTTTTTTCTTTTTTTAAAATTCTAAATTGATTTTTTTTTTATTAAAAAAACTACACAAAAAACAAAATAAGTTAAGTTAATTTAATTCAGAAAAATGGTTTTTCCATGATAAACTTGAAATGAATCAATCATCATTTTTTAATGGAAAACGAGTTGGTTATTGACAAAATGAAAAGGCATCATTTTGTAATAATTGGAATTACTGTTTTCTTTTTATTAATTACATCAATAGGAATTTCCATATATTATAATAGGTCATTAATAATTAGAAATAAATCACCTAGTATTATAAATAATTCATATTATCATAATGGAAATTATGTACTTGTTGAGAACTTAAACATCGAAAAATATGATCATTGGCTTGAGGTATATTTAACACTAGAGCCACAAGACAATGTTAACCAAAATATTGAGTTTAATGCTCAAACACAGTTACATATCATTCAAGGAATATATGATACTGTTCATTTACATAATCAAACATATTCAACTAGGTGTTTTCTTAATAAGTGTGATGATATTATATTTGTTTCTGATAATGCAGTTCAAGATGGAGAATATTTAATTGTTATATCAATTGAAGATATTAATAATGTTTTTAATACAACAGATTATAAAGTTTCTTTAGGTGTATCAACTGCAATTAGAAATCAAACATTGTTTAGTTTGATTTTAACAATAACATTAGTATTTATAGTATTTATTTCATTTGTTTTTTATTGTATTATTACAATTTATACCTGTCATTGGACAATATATACTGGACTAAATACTTTATTATTATTTAGTGTAATTCTCTTTACTAATCCAATAATTTCATTAAGTTTTTATAAAAATTATACTTGGATGGATTATTTAGACAATGTATTGATGGAATTTTATATTTTTATAGTATTCATTTGGATCTTTTTTCATGTTGACCATTTACGTTTTTTGGCAATTAAAGAAAAATATCCAATTCTTCAATGGATATTACGCTCTATATTATTTATTTTGTATCTTTCTGCTTTACTACTTTACTTTTTCTCTAATTTAGTTCATCAATATTCTCCATTAGTTGCAACAACTACTTCACTTATTAATAACTTTAAATCTATTAGAGACTTACTTCAATTAATATTAATCTTTTGGATTCTTTTAAATGAATTTTTTTCTTTCACAGAAGTAATGAACCCAATTAATAGAAAAAGATTAATATTTTTAACTTCATTTACAAGTATTATTACTTCTGTCTGTTTAATACAATTATTTTTACAAACAAATTCTCATAATAATGAACGTTTGTTTTATTTAATTATTTTATCTCTTCTCATCCATTATAGCAATTCCTATATGTTTAATGAAACTTGTAAATACATTTGTTGTTCTTATTATGTGTGTATGTTTCCATCAAATAGAACTTTCTAAAAGTAGTTTTGGATTTAATTCTAGAGAAATGATTAATGCCTCAGAATATGAAGATTTTGATTCGTCATCAGATGATGTAGATTGACACCTATCTTGTAATCAATGTTTCGTTCTTTTTTATCAAAAACATCAGAACAACATGAAAACAAAAAGCTATTGATTCAATTGAAAATTAAAGAGACAATTTCAATAGAAGACTATGTTAAAATGAAAAATATTTAAGTCATTTTTTCTCTATACAATTTAGACACGTAAAACCTTTATTAGTAACAAAGTATTTTGTTGTTATTTCATTATGACAGTTACAACAAATAAAACATTCTTTATGAAATTTCTTTTTGTCTGTACGTACATAAGCTCCTGTAATAGGTTTTAAACACAAATCACATTTAGGACATGTTTTCAAATAACATGATGAACAAATACACTTTTTATGATAATATAATGGTTTTCTTCGTTCATTAAATCGTAATCCACATCTTTCACAAGTGAAACATTCTGCATGAAATACACATTGATTTGCTTTTATCCCATTTTCATATACAGGTCTTCCACAACGAGAACATAACATATCACCAAATTCATCAACTTCAACATCACAATCTGAATTTAATGATGACGACCTTCTTTTTGTTTCTGTTATTCTGTCTGTTTCTTCTAAGCTAGTTTCACTTTTTAAATCAACTGATCCACCACTAAGTCGTCGTTTTTCCTTACCAATTACTCTTGGGCTTTTTATTCCTTCTCTTGGTGTTCCAAGTTCACTTTTTGGTTGTTCTAAACGAGGAGATTCACGTGAACTTCTAACTTTAAAACGAGGTGCGTTTGATTGTGGTTTTGGAGGAATAAAAGAAGGTTTTGGGGCAAGTTTTGTTGGTCTTGGAAGTGATAAAAATGCAGGTCTAGGAGAAATACTTTGTTCAGGGACAATAATATGGGGTGGGGTGTTATTTCCACTTCTTGGAGTTTCTAAGGGGGTTTGATAAAAAACTGGATTATTTGGGTGATTTTCACATGGCGCCCATAAACACCCACATTGAGGATTTTGACAATAACACCCCTCATTCCAAGAACTTCCACACAAAGGACAGAAGTTAGGCTTAGTAATTGTACAAGCATTTATTACACTCATTCAACTAAGTTTGAAATACTAGTTTACAGATTCATTCAATCACGAACTATATTGTTATTAAGTTTATTTTATTCTCAAATTATTGGTACCAAGTAGTTCTGAAAACAACCTAAGTTAAAAAAAGTATAAAAGAGCGAGGAATTATCTATTATTGTATGTCTAACCACCCCCTTGGTAGTATCAAGAAAATATACCCAAAAGTAAGAATTGATGAGAAAAAATCTTCCCAGAAAAAAAAGGTAGAACCTTCTATGGAAACTTAAATCGATTTTTTTGTTTTTTCTTAATTCATTCAATCAATTTGATTGAATGTCAGTTTTGTTTTTCTATAGTACATCTTATATTATTGAAATTGTTTTCTATTTAAATACAATGACCATGTCATAAATATATTCAGAAAGATAACCCCATTAAATAACCAAAAAGAAGAATCTTTTTCATAAATTTTTAAGTTTATTTATTAATAAAGAAAATAGTTAGAATTAGAAAGTATACAACTTCCTTATTTTAGAATTGAATCTTTCTCTCTTAGTTATTTCTAAATTAATTTAAAATATTTTTTTTAAAAGACAAATTGTTTCTAATTATAATACTTAGCTTTGAATGTAAAGAATATGACTTAGCTTTGGTATGTAGTTTTCTATCATTAAGTAAGACAATGATATGCTTTAAACATTTTTTATTAATTGAAGGAAATAATTAATATCATTTTAGTAAATCATGGAATTTTGTTTATTTCTAGTGTAATTTTAATACAAAATAATAGAATAACTAATATTTTATTTGGTTTATATAACTAAGAAATAAACTCATCCTTTTGTTTTCTCATTCTAAAAATCTGATATTCTTAAAGTCTCAAATAAAAGTTAGTAATTAATTGTTAATAAGATCTTATTTAATATCTTCTTTTTAATTCATTTGAAAAAGAGTAACTTCTCTTCATAACCATTGAATAAAAAAAAGATATTTTTACTTATTTAAAATTAACAAATTGATTTTGTTTTAGTTAAAAAAACTTGTTAATTAAAAAAATTTTGATGCATAATACTTCTTTAAAATCACAGATAAGTAAAAAACATTTTATACAAAAATAACGTTCATTTTGATTTGGAAATTATATTATTTAAACTAAACGAAACTATTTCATTTTTAAAAAAGTTTAGAATTAACTAAACTATATGAAAATAACATTCTTGTTATGTTATTGTTTTTCAAATACTAAAACAAATCTTTAAAGAAAAACAAAGAAAAAAGTAAGAGTTGATAAGAGGAGATTATCAAAAGAGATTGTGTCTTTTCATTTCTGTGTTTTTGACTTCTTCATGAAAAAATGAAAGGTTATTCGTTGATACTTAACTCCGACAAAGCATTTGACAACTCAAAGACATAACCAAAATATACAATAATAAGTGGTTTTCTAACATTAAAAAAGGTACTTGTTTGAATTGAAAAAGCTGGTAAATAGTTTAAGAATAAAAGTGAATCGACAACTAAATTTTATACAGTAAACAAAAAGCTAACAATGGAGGTTAAAGAAAGAGATGAATAGGATTATATACATAAAAAAGTAATACTGTTTCTCTTAATGAAATTTATAATAAATAAAGTTATTTAAAAGTGTTATGAAACGATAATTTCATTCCATCTATTACTAACAAAGCATCTGTCCCTTTATTATTTTTATAGAACATACAATAAGGCATATGAATGAGAGTCAATAGACCTTATGAAAAGAATTAACAAATAGTAGTACAAGACTATGACAATGAAGATACGACAAATAAAAACAAAAAAATAAGAAATTAAAAAACAAAAATAAAAGTGAAAGAAAAACACAAACAATTCAAACAAATATTAAATAAAAGGAATTATAATACAATAAACCTTATTTATTATTAATGAATTTATATTAATAGTTTATAATATC
>NW_008577020.1:0-232 GCF_000257125.1 Entamoeba nuttalli P19
TCTTTCCCTTAGAAGCAGCTTTCTTTGATCCAGCTTTGTTTTGTTTGAAAACAGCATCAGTATCAGCAAATGAGACAACTTTCATTCCATGTGCTTTAAGAACTTTGTATCTATTAAGAATAGCAGCATAACGTTTAGCTTCCTTGAGCATAGCAATTTTATGTAATTTCTTAGCTTCTAATTTTTGAGCCTTATGTTGAAGTCTTCTTGGAGTAACAAGTCTTTGAATCTT
>NW_008577021.1:0-551 GCF_000257125.1 Entamoeba nuttalli P19
CCATCACCTTCAGCACATTTTTCATATAAATATTGATTAATCTTCATTCCAATTTGAGTTATTTGTTGTTTAGAATAAGCTTTACGTCCTTTAAAATACATAACATTAACAGTCTCTGCTATAGCAGATTTATTTTTTCCAGTTGTTTTACTTGTTCTAAATGTAAATCCAAACTCATTTAGAATATCACTTAAAAGATGAAGAACTTCTGTAACTTTATTTGTTTCATATCTTCTAATAGCCGTTTTTTCTCTTAATCCATTAGAAAGATCTAATTTCATCATTTCTTTACACCTTCGTTCAATTAAGTCACTAATTGCAATCTGATCATCTCTTGAGAATTGTAATGAATTTACTGTTACAAGTTGTTGAGTAACAATTGCTTTTTTAATTGGTTTTTGAATAATCATAGAACTAGATTGGTTTAAGATTCCAAGAAAAAGAGCTTGTTGGTATACTTGGTAATTTCTCATTTCACGATATACAGTTGACATAGACTGATTATTAAAAAGATTGGTGTTCTAATTTAAATATGACTGTGTTTTTTATAT
>NW_008577022.1:0-1208 GCF_000257125.1 Entamoeba nuttalli P19
TGAAATAAATCATTCAATATATTTAAAAGAAAAAGAATAATTGAATGAATATTCAAATTATAGAATATACAAAATATGATAAAATATTGAAACACAATATAATAACTAAATTATTATGAGACTATTTGTTTAAATATTGCTATTGACTCAAATCAGTTAATATAGAAACAAAAATACATCATTTTAAATGATTATTTTTATGATTCTGATTTAAAATGGAATAAAACAAATATACTAATTTAAAGAAAGTATTTTCTGAATATTGACAATGATGATTAAATAAACTTAAAGAAAATAAATAATAATCAAATGAAATTATATATTTATATACAAACAAATATTTATATTTTAATAACATCTATTTACTGTTTATATATTATTAATTTAATCAATTGATGTTCATTCTTCTAGTCTATTTAAGTTTATATATTTTCAAAGTTAATTTATTTAATTCTTTCATTTGTATTTATTATTTAATGTTTTTTATATTTTTAATGTCATCTATAATATAGTTATTGATAATGATTATATATTTAACACTGCTTTCTTTTATACTATTTAACTTAATATTATTTTGTTTCATCAAATAGTATTTTTATTTTCACTTCTTCTTTTCGACTTTCTTTTCATACTACATTTATTATCAATACATCATCATTTATATTATATTTATAATATCATCTAATTATTTTATATCATAATTGATTAAGTTAATTATTAACACATCTTACTATCCCTTATTTCTATAAACTTTCGTTTTAATATCTTTTAATTTCTTCCGTCATCTTTTTGAGCTGGTTTATTTTATTCTTTTTATTTGCATCATAAATATAATATCAATAACTATTAATACTAATGAGATATATTCATACGATATTACGTGTTAAAACGAAAGAGTGATTTTAAATTAACAATCAAGTAATAATATGAAATAACAAATTAAATTAACCAAAAGAAAATAATGAAAAGAAAAGTCATTTAATTCTACTAATAATATGGTAAAAAATAATTGTTTGAAATAATAAAAGAGAAATGATTTTTTTTTCATATACAATCATATTAAGTGGCACATAAATTAAAGAATAAAAAAAAATATGACTAGTAAAATAAAACCAATACTATAATGAAAATTATCAATATAACAATAAATAAATAGAAATTAACAATAAGAATAAATAAAGAAATAAAATAAAGAATAAGAAATAAGA
>NW_008577023.1:0-1180 GCF_000257125.1 Entamoeba nuttalli P19
CAAGATAAGCAGCACAACCAATAAATTGAGGGAGTTGAATCTTTTTAGAGAACAAACCTTTTCCACATAATTTTGTAATAACTTGACATGATTTAGTATTAAGATCAAATCCAAGATCAGGAAGTGCAGTTTGAATCTCTTTTAAATCAAGATTCCCACTTTTATCAACATCATATTTTCTAAAAACTGATGTAGTTAATTCAACAAATTTCATCATTGCAAGATACTCATAAAATGAAATAGACCCTGAAAAGTCAACATCAAATATTCTCATTAAATGTCTACATGTTTCATCATCTAATTTAACCCCATTTGGCCATCTTGCACTTCTTAATTCAGTAAGTTCAAGTGTACCAGATTTGTCTTTATCGACTTTAATAAACCAATTTTGTAAATTTCTAAATTCTGTACCTGAAATTGAACATGCTAATGGAAACCACCATTCTTTCTTAATATTTTCATCAGCTTGATATGTTGCTGTAATATTTTGTACTATCCATGCATCTGCAGCTTGTTGTATTGCAAATAATGACATGCCCACTTAAATTTCTTAGTGAAATTCTTTATATTATGAATTTATCCCTATTGTATCTCTTGGCTCTTTTAGTGTCTCTGCATTGTGTTTTTGGAGGTTTTGTTTTTGGAACTACAGGAAAATGAGTGTCAAATAACTAAGAATGTGTTGATGAGGAAAGACAATACATAATTGCTGTTCATTAGATGGATAATGAAATAATAAAAAAATAAAAATGACGTTTATTTTGATTCACAAAATAATAAAGAATGAATTAAAAGATTTGAAAAATATAAACAATGGAATTACTCTTAGCAAAGTATGGAAAAGAAATAGCGAAGGAAACAATAGAAGATGTGTTTCAACGATGCAATGGAAATATCGACGTTTGTGAACAACAAATTAGTGAGATGTTAAACAACAAAATAGGAGAAAGAATAAAAGAGCAAGAAGAAAAGAAAGAAAAAACTGTGTCATACCATACAATCCAACAAAGTCCAATTAATACACAACCCATGGCTAATTTGAACAAGTTCTCAACGAGTCATTACACTATTACCCCACAACCACTCCAAACCAAAGAACCAATTGCACCAAAAACACAACCAATTCCTTCATCTTTATTACCTAAAGTTTCAAATCCTCCAACTCAAGAAATTAATCCAC
>NW_008577024.1:0-2214 GCF_000257125.1 Entamoeba nuttalli P19
ACGTCAAGGCATTACTCCATAACAATGGCATTAAAATTTGATGTATATCCTGTATTGGAAAAGATGAGAATTAAAAACAAGAAATAATAAAATGAAAAGCAATGAAGAAGATAAATAATACAAAAATGAACTAAAAAAATAAAAACTTTAAAAGGAAATGATTCTATTAATTCTTTTAATTATTGTAAAAAATATAAATGCAGATTGGGATGATATCAATTGGACACAAATTGAAGTGAATGAAGACAAATCGATTGAATTACTATTAAATGAAAAGTCAAGTGATTATTGTACTAAAACAGAGGGAATAGGAAGATATTTAAATATTAGTACGAAATATAACAATATTAAAATTAGTATAAGTTATTCAGAATCATCATTTATTCATGTTTTTGAAGAAAGAGGAGACACTCATATTTGTTATGAACAAAAATATTCAGAAAAAGGAATTATTAAAGGAATAATTATTAATACTAAGAAAGGATATGGATATGTGAGAATAGGAACTGAACAAAGTAATAAAACAAAAGAAGAACGTATGAAAATTAATATAATGGAATATAGTTATTTTAATGAAATAGTATTTATAACGTTATTATATAGTATTGCACTTCTATTATTATTAATTGTTACATTTATTTTAATTGGATTTTATTTCTATTCTAATAGAAAATTTAAAAGAAATCAAGACTGTCAACAACTTGAAGAACAAACTGTTGTTTATCAACATTCTTCTTTAGAAAATTCAGAAGGAATAAATTCTACTATTTAATTTGTCATTTTAGATTGATTCATTTGGTTTATAAATTCATCAAATAATAATGGCCCTAAAAGAAATAAATAAAATGAAATGAATGTGAGAATAAATACAACAAACAATAAGTATTTGTTTCATAATATTCATGAAATTCTAATATATAAGAAGCTGCATTACATAAACATACCCATTGATCTTTATTCATTTTAAATCCTTTTATTTGAAGAAATTGTTCAAAATTATTAAATAATGGATATTTACTATAATAAATCATTAATAATTGATGAAGTATTTCTCCTGAAAGTATTCTTTTTTCATTAAATACATCAAATATCCATCTTTGGAATAGTGTAAATACTTTAATATCTTGTTCAATATATTCACTTAAATTAATAATAATATTTAATACATCTTGATTTGTTTGAATCGTATTTGAAAGAAGAATTTGTTTAATATTATTATTTGGTGAAAAAGGTGTATAATTTATTAAATAAATAAATGTTAATCCTTTTTTCTATTTAATAAATATTGAATATTAAAAGAATAAAATAAACAAACTGAAAGTATATTAAATCCATAAAATGAACAAAGTATATTAATATCTTCTTTTGTTAAACTTTCTTTATTTAAATATTTTAATAAAAATAAGTCTTTTTCTGGAAATTCTTTCTTAACAGTTGGAGATATAATCTAAAATATTTAAATAATGCCATTGTATTAAATCATTATTTACAAACAGTAAATTCATTTGGTTTTCGTTTAATTGGTTGGTATTTTTTAATGTTCATCTTCCATTCTTCAATAAATGTTTTCATCATTTCTTTTTTTAAGTTCATTTCATTCTTAGAAAAAACATAAAAATATAACAAAAATAATAATAATACTTTTTTTGGTTTTTTGTTTTTGGTAATAAAAAATAACAAATTTTAAAAACAATAAACAGAAGAATTATTTACACATCATTTGTACGTCATTAATGCAACGTCATCAAAACGTATTAAAATGAAGGAATGAATGAAGATTACCATTTAGAAAAGATGGGAAAAGATTACTATCAAATTTTAGGTGTTGATAAAAATTGTAGTGATGCTGAATTGAAGAAAGCTTATAAGAAATTAGCATTAAAATGGCATCCTGATAGAAATATTAATAATCAACAAGAAGCTAGTGAAAAATTTAAAGAAATTGCAGAAGCATATTCTGTACTTTCAGACCCTAAAAAGAAAGAAATATATGATAGATATGGAGAAGAAGGATTAAAGAATAGTATGGGTGGTGCAGGAGGATTCCCAGGAGGAGGATTTTCATTTGGAAGAGTTGATCCAATGGATATTTTTGAACAATTCTTTGGAGGAAGTTCATTTGGAGGAAAAAAAAGAGGAGGAGTGCCAAATGGATTTTCATTTAATTTTGGAGGAATGCCAGGAGGAATGCATTCATTTGGTATGGATGATGAT
>NW_008577025.1:0-359 GCF_000257125.1 Entamoeba nuttalli P19
GTATTCCTGCAGCTTAGAATATATGTTCACTTTCTCTGTGAATGCAGAACTTAATCTCTTATCTCTCACTGTTTTCATATCTATTATGATTGCTTCTTTCTTCTTTAAGTTTCAAACATAAATATGTCAAGTTTTTTGTGAAATTTGCCTTCTTGCTTGCTTACAATCTCTTGGTTCCATACCATGAGAATGTTTTCTTTTTGTATTTTTCTTTGGTTTTTTCCTAAGTTCATCTTTTCTTATGACTAGCTTCTTCTTGTTTTCTTCTTCACGGATTCTTTATGTTGCCTCATCGCCATATATTTTATATTTGATTTTCAAGGTTCTCTAGATATACTTTCCCACTCTGTCGTGTTTGT
>NW_008577026.1:0-386 GCF_000257125.1 Entamoeba nuttalli P19
AGATATACTTTCCCACTCTGTCGTGTTTGTACATCTGTCCTTTCTTTGTAACAATGCAGTTCAACGAGATATGGTCAATTGTTGCTGTTTTGTTACATATTAAACACATTGCATATTTCGGTTCATGTAGGGTGGCAGCTTTTCTTACTCAAATATTTGTTGCTTTTTCCTGCATTCGCTTCACTTGGATGTATGCTTTCCTGATTATATTGATTTGTTCCCATACTTTCCTTGACTTGCTCTGCTCTGTCATTTTGTTTTCAAATGCGTTTAAGACTTCACTGCTTACTTTCTTCTTCACCCATTCATTCAAGTATTGTGTTTGGAATACTTCTTTCAGATATTTGATGATCTTTCCTTTATCTCGTTTTTCATTCTCTTCTTCA
>NW_008577027.1:0-1137 GCF_000257125.1 Entamoeba nuttalli P19
AGTAATATTTAACAACAATAAATTGATGCAGCATTTACATTATTAAATAATACATTTCTAAATCAAATACACAATCATAATCAAATAATAACTGAAAGAGTCAAAACATGAATTATATTAGTGTTTGAATGGCGTTTCATATGTGTCATCTTTTACCTATTTTTAGTTTGGGGTTTCCAAAATAAGATATTAAAAATACATTGAAGTATTCAAATTTCTTTGATTTTTCTTCTTCGGAAAAAAGAGATTCTAACTTGATTTATATACCAAAAACAATCGTTTCATTTATTGATTTACTTAAAAGAAAAGTATTAAAAGAATTAAACTATATTTTTTTTATTTTTTCTTATTAGTTATTTAAATCTATTAAAATTCTATTTTTATCAAAGAATGAAATTTTAAAACATTTATTTGTTTTATTTGAAATGTAATTTTGTTTTTAACTTTTTCCTTTTTTTCCTAAAAAATAAATGTTATTTTAGAATTATTTAATCAAATAAAATGTTCATGTTATTTTTCTTAAAAAAAAGAATATCAACCTATTATTAGTCCAAACCAAATAACTAAAACTTGTTTTTAACCTTCCAAGCATTAAGAATATATTTATTACCTGTCTTGTTACATACTTAAAACTTATCACTCTTTTCAATTTATTTATTTCAAATCAATGAACATCTTCTTTCTCAAAACTTTTGGAGAATATATTGCCTGTTCGACTCACAAAAACTCTTTGACCTTTAACTAAATATGATACTAAAGATTATCACAAATCATGAAAAGGAAGTAAACAAAAATCTAGAAATAGACCAAACCGTTTTGGATTTGATAAAATAATTTGACACAAATGAATCTCCTGATTATCTTTTTTTTTAATAAATAATATTTCTTATCGTATAAAATATTGAAGTTACTATAAGTTTGACCAAATAAAATGATAAAAATCTTTGAAGCTTTTCTCCTTTCTTTTTAACTGACAAAATAATCAAATAAATTTCAAAATATTAATTTTTATAGATATAATTGTTGACGTGATAACAATTATACAATAAAAAGATAAATGAAAAGAAAAGAAGACAAAAAAAGAAGAGGAGAAAAAGATTTTTTTTGAGAATAATGAGATTAGAGTTTTGCGTAGTG
>NW_008577028.1:0-219 GCF_000257125.1 Entamoeba nuttalli P19
CAATAAGAGTGGAATATTTTTCACTTCCCAAAGTACAACATTCTTCCCTTTTATATAAATCAACCATGTCATCACAAAATTCATACAAATCGTTCATATCACTATAAAAATCGCGCAACAATTCGACCTTCAAATCGTTAAATGGATAATAATCGATCTTATCTTCAATTTTGCCACTCATTGATTGAATTTTTAGTTAAACGCCAATTAATATACCAC
>NW_008577029.1:0-337 GCF_000257125.1 Entamoeba nuttalli P19
ATGATTCTACAAAATACATTGATATATTAATTACTTCATCTTCTGCTATTTCTTCAATGAATTTTGATATTTCTTTAAAACAATACTTCTGTTTAACTTCAGTCATTTTGTCTAATAGTTTTGATGTATATAACAATACCATTTATTCAATACAATACACACATATTCACAATAATCATAATTTGAGAAAATGTTATTTATTATTTGAATCATTGTTTTAATACGATGTGATAATCGAGGAATATTAACGTCTAAACAAATAACAATAATTTCTATTTCTTTTTGTTCTTTAATATAATCTACTATTTCTTTGTTTTATTGTCTTTCTTTTTCTATA
>NW_008577030.1:0-2814 GCF_000257125.1 Entamoeba nuttalli P19
AAAAAAAAAGAAGATTAAAAACAAAAAAAGAAAAAAAAAAGAAGTTGAAAAGTCAACAAACAATGACGATTGAAGAGATAGAGAAAGAATTATATTATAATAAGTCATATCATGAAATTACAAATGAAAGTTTTAAAATGATTTGTCCTAATGAAATAAGTTATAAAAACTTTGCAATTAAATATTATTGTAAGAATCAATTTAAATATAATATTAAAATTGGTAAAATTTGTCAATTAAATGAAGAGAAGTATTATAATAAATTAATGGAATATAGTCTTCAAAAGATGATGCCTTATCCATATCATTTAATTGATATTGGATTTTTTAATTCAATAAACCATTCTGATAAACTTAACCCACCAAAATATTATGCTCAATTAATTAAAAAATTATTAAATGAAGGACTTCCATTTGATAGATTACCAGCATTTACTGCTCGTGATGTTTTTAGGTTTCTTGGTGTTTCGAGGAATCAATTTACTGAAATAGCAAATAGATATAAGTCAGAAAAAAGAAAAGTTTGTTTTATTTTAGTTTAATTGAGTTGGTTTTAAAATGAAAATAAAGATAAATACGAGGAATTAATAATTAATTAATCATTAGCTATTGTCAAGAAAATTTCCACTTAATTTTGAAGTGAAACAACCAAGTTTTGTTATTTCCTTTTTAATATTAGAAGAGAATAATTATTTGAAATAAACTAATTCTTGAAATAGATTGTCAACCATGGTGGATAATAAGAACATATTCAAATAATAATGAAGGAAAATTAACTACTACTGAAAAATGTATAAAAGATTGTTTAGATAAAGAAATATATTTATCAAATGTATTTATTATTATTCCAGTTGAAGAAAAAGATTCATTTATACCAATTATTCATGATAATATTATTATTACAAGAACAACAAAAATGGAATATATTTATTATCGTATTTTATTACTCATAGATGATAGACTTACTATTAAAGATCTTATGTCAATTCTTATTGATCCAAACGATCCTTTAATATTACAAAAGAAGGAAGAAATCATTAAAGCAATATCTTATTTAGTTCGTCTTAATAGATTAAATAAAGTTGAAATTAGAGATATTCAATGTAATGGAATAATACCAACACCTAGAATAAACCAACAAATAAAGAAAAGAGTTTGTTTTATTGTAGATGAAGCAGTGGTTTCTACTTTAATGACTGGAATTACCAAAACAGATGATATCAAAAGAATTGTAGTTCATCTTTTTGAAACAGGAAGACTTACTAATGATCAAGTATATGCACTTATATGTCTTATTGAACTTCTTAAAACACAACCATGTGCAAAAGATTCAAGAGCACATTATAAAAAATTTTTTAATGTTGCTAATTCATTAGTAAATATAATAAAATCATTACAACAATTAATTTGTAATGAAGAAGTATTTGGATTATGTGATGGAATTGAAATAATAAAAATGGAATGTTTAAAATATTTAACTGAAAAAGAAAAAGAAAATTATAGAATGAAATATACAAGTGCATTAATTGGTTCTAATAGTAAAATTATATCATGTCAACATACTCCATTCTCTCCTCAATTAATACCACATTCTGTTTTTTCTAGTTATTTATTTACAATATTTTTAAATTATAGTTATAATAGTGGAATTTCTACTTTAATTCTTCCTAAAGGATCATTTCTTCAATCACTTCCAAATCAATTTCATCAATTTAATTTCATTCTTTCAACTACTTTTACACATCGTCAAGATATTGTTTCTACTTCAAATGCATTACTTTTTTTAAATGAAACATTAAAATCACAACCAATTATTATTCATGGTTTACAATTTAATAAGCCTCATTATGAAAATATTATTTTCCCTATTGAATTCTCTCAAAGTCCATTAAAAAAACATCCTCTTATTCAAAAATTATCATCAGACCTTACTTTATCAAAGTTTGTTGGAAAAATAGTTTTAATTAATACAACAGAAAATGACTTTGATCTTAATAAATTTGATAATTGGGAATTCTTCGATATTGTTTTTGGTATTCCAATGGATTGTTATGATGAAAATCAACAATGTGTCAATGCTTTACCATCACTTTTAATTGAAAATAGTAAGGAAGAAATGTGGGAGACTTCTTCTGATATTGTGCAAGTATTCTTTCAATTTCTTTCTAAGAATGGGTTTGATTATAATTCATTGAACAATCAGTATATTTTGAAAGAAGATATGTTATTATATCCTTCTCAACCTATTCTTTTTGAAAAAAAAAACAATTAATTAAATAATTTATCATATATTCTTCTTATATTTTTAATGTCTTCTTTGTAATAGAGATTAGTATTGAATTGGTTATTTCTAGTAATGAATAGAACTTAACAATAAAATAATAACGATAATGTAAGAATGATGACTTTCAACTAACAAAAAGTAATTTGATTTATGTCTAATTATTAAATAAAACAATAATAATGATATTGAAGTGGATGAAAATGAACAAATAAATGAAGAGCATTTAAATACTCTTTAAGTAGTTAATGAGATGAAAATGCTTTAATTAATGAATAATGATAAAATATAAACATGAACAAATTCTTATGACTATCATTTATTCATGAATCAATAATTTTTGTTGATGGTTCACATTTTATTAATTAATTCAAATAAAAGCTAATTTTTATTCTTCACTCATGTTATTCATTCATTCTCTTCATAAATTAATTGTTGTTTTGTCTGTTTGTTAATTAAATATTCTATCATTTATCAATTTCATTTCATTGTTATAAGAAAAACAATAAAATGAATTTAAATGGTAGTATTTC
>NW_008577031.1:0-251 GCF_000257125.1 Entamoeba nuttalli P19
GAAAATATTAAAGAAAAAACAGCACTAATAACAATTACTGATAGAATTAACAAGATTAATAAAAGAAATCTATTCCATGAAAATACTGAAGAAGAGGAAGAACAAAGAAAGGCTAGAGAAGAAAGAGCTAGAAGAAGAGATGAAAGAAGAGAGAAATACAAAGAGAAGAGAAGAATATATAATGAAACTGTCAAAGAAACTGCAAGAAGAATAGAAGAACCCATAAGAAGAGAAGAAGTAGAAGAAAGAGA
>NW_008577032.1:0-247 GCF_000257125.1 Entamoeba nuttalli P19
TAATTCATTCATGATTCTTTTAGACATTGAGAGAATGAGAGAACCAATAATGTCAGGAACATAAAAGTCATCTAATTGTTTCTTTACTTCAACTATCCATATGTCTGACCCAAACAATGGTTCTCCATAAATGATATCAACATAATTCCTTCTCCAGAATTGATCACATTTCTTCTTACATCTGAAGAATTTAGTTTCACTGAGTATTGGTTTTTGGATAGTTTTACCATATGAACTATTCATTACT
>NW_008577033.1:0-3611 GCF_000257125.1 Entamoeba nuttalli P19
ACCAAAGACTTAAAAACGTTATATAACACAAATGTTGTAGATATAATTGAAAGAAAAGAACAAATGACAAAGATAATCACAACGATGGTTGTTGTAGAATACCATGAATAAAATCTATTCTTTAATGCTTCTATACCATTTCTTGCAACTGATATTCTACGAGAAGCTAATACAAATGCACAAGGAAAAACATAACTGAGAATAAAAGCGACGATACCTGTTAAACTTGCTATTGTTTTAACACTCCCAACAAGACAAGCTAAAGCAAATGGTGGAAAGACAGCACAAGATATAATTGCATATTTTCTCCATTTACCACCATATGATTTAGGAAGAGTAGAAGAAATGTTTGTTGCGAGGGTATAACAAACAAGAGGATATTCATTGAGGATATTAACAATTGGGAATATAAGAATAGCATATCGAATAATATAACCAATGATTGTTGGATTTCCAATACCAAACCCACCACTTCTACCAGTATAATACTCATAATTAATTGTTACTGGATTTGTTGAAGATGCAGTAAATACTGAAGCACATAAAGCACCAACCAAAATATAAATTATCCCTGAAATTAATGACCCAATAATTGTAACTAAACCAACTTGTTTTTTATTTCCAACTGGTTGTAATGCATCAGGTAAACATGATTGAAGACTGAATGCAACAGAGATATGAGTAAATAAAATACCAAAATTTCCCCATTTCCATTCATTTGTCCATGCTGTGTCTATTTTATGATTACCAAGTTGTACTGGACCATGGAATAATTGTATTGTTATAGTAATTAATAAAATACTAAACATAATTATTCTATAAAATGCCATAAACAATTGAAGAAATCCTTGTTGAGATAAATTAACATAAGCTAAAGGAACAGTAAGAATCATAAATACAGCAACACAAATGTAATATGATAAATTACATTGTGAATTCCATGTTTGAGTATCACACATTTGTGGTTGATTTTTAAATAACCAATACATTGTCATTAATGTATTACTTCCAGTAGCAACATATCCCCAAAGATAACAATAATTAACAACAATAATTAAAATACTTGTTAATATTTTTCCTTGTTTGGAATGCCACATTCCTGATATTAAAGTAAAGTCATAAATTTCTTGATCTAATTCATCACTATTTGTTTTTCTTTTACATGTTCTTGTCATTGCTTCAATGGTATACATAGATGTAATTAGTGTTAATAATAACATCACACTTGTTAATATCATTGATAATGGTAATCCTCCAGAATAAAATGAAAATGGTAATCCAAAGACACCTACACCAATACTGTAATTAATAATTATTCCAATACTAGCAATAAATGAATATCCTTTTTGTATTTTTTCCATTGATGGATATGATGAATAATAAGAAATAATAGATGATAAAATAGATAAAATATGAAAATTATTTCTTAGTTTGTTTCAAAATAAAAACAAAAAAAGGAATATATAAATATTAACAATGAATAAAAACAATATCTATGTAAGTAATGTATTCTTTTTATTATACCATTTCAAGACATTGTTCAAATAATTTCTTTCTATCTTCTTCAATTTGTTCATTTGTCATTTGTTTGTATAATTTTGTTGTTGCAATAATATAATTTGTAGGCAAATGATCAGCAATCATACTATTTGATACTTTAATCTCCCCAAATACATTATTTGCCACTAACTGAAGAGAAAACATATTGTTTGATTCTCTTAGTATTTGGTACACTTCTCCACCTGGAAGAAGAGGTTGTGGAGAAATTATAACGTCAATAGAATCATCAATTGGTTTCCCATATTCTTCAACAAGTTGTCTTGCTGCTTCACTTGTTTTCATTCCTTGTGATAGTTTAGCTATATACTTAACATAATCAAAACCAACTTGTTCAAGCACTTTATTCATTCGTTTAATAAGACGTTTGCATGAATTTAGAGATAATGATGGAACAACATCATAATCAAAAACAATTGATGTGACCAATTCATTTACTTCTGGCATCATTGCTATGTTTTCACTTAATGTAGCAGCAGGAGCAAATCCATAACAATGAATATTCCATTCAGGTTTTTGTTCATTTAAAAATAGAGTAATTAATGTAGCAATTCCTCCTCCAAGAGAATGTCCTGTAATAATTAAATCTAGATTTGGATATTCATTTCTTGCTTTTTCTAATGAAGGAAATACATATTTTAATGTTTCTTGTGCTGTTTTATACATTCCAGTATGTACTATACCCTCTTCTTCGTTGTATGTAAAAGGAGAGCCATATAATATCATATCACTAACAATATCATTGACAGAAAAAGTTCCTCTTATACAAAGTATTAATGAATGTAATGACGGATCAAGAGCAAGATAATATGATGCAACAAATAATGGTGGAGATGTGACTAAACTCAATAACATATTTGGATAAATCCCTGCTCTACTACAAATTGCTGCAATTTCTATTTCTTCTGGACTATATCCTTTAGCCTCTTCATTACATTCTTCTTCATTAACTAACGTATATGTAGAATCATGTTTGCTTCCATAGGCTGCTGTTACATGTCGAGAAAGTTTCATGATAAGATAATAGAAATCTTTATTTTTGATTATTGGTACGTCATGAATGTCTGGTTTTGGAAGTCCTTCTAATAAAAGAAGTCCACAAAGTGAACTAATGGCATCAACACCAAATTCTTTATTTAATAATTCTAATACTTCTCCATAAGCAGATGCATATACCCCAATACTTTGAGAAAGAGACTCTTTGATGGAGTCTGTTATTTTTTGAAAAAGTCCTTGTCCATTTGGTTGTGCTGGTTTGTTCATTAAAAATAAATAGGTTTGTACAATCTAAATATCCTTCATTTCCCTTCTAAACTTGTCTTTTTTGTTTCTTCATTTTTGTCTTTGCTTCAAACTTCATTGTGTTTGGATTAGTTTGTTGTATAACCAGAATGACGTGTATCGAAAAATTCAATAATTGTCAAGATGTTATTAATAAATTAATAAGTTCTTGTCAACTGTCGAAAAACAAAGTTGATTTTTCATTTCATTACGTTATTACATATTGAATGGTGATAGAGAAATGGATTGTTCAAAATAAAACGCCTAAACTAAGAAAGAAATTACAAATTCATTAATTAACACTTCAATATAATTCTCAATAAAATAGAATAAAATGTAAATAAAATGAACCTTTAAGACTAATACACATTTCTCATAACAATATCTCTATTTCTTGTGAGAAAACAAATCACACAATGCAGAAGTCACTACCTATAACAAGACATGAATTTCTAAAAAGAAATTGGTTTAGTTGTCAAAGAAGTTATTTTGAAATACATACAAATAATTCTTTTACATCCTTAACCAAACCTTTATTTTTGATCTAAATAGTGTAAGAAACAATCAGGTTAATTGAATTAATTGGATTTGCTTTGTATTAGAATTAAGAAATAAAGAAAGAACAAAAAGAACATTATAAGAATGAAATAAATATAAGAAGTATCATCAGAATAATATGTTATTTTCAATGAAAATTATCAAAATGATAACTTAACACTAATCAACAGCTTTATACTCTTATTAGTACTATAATTTAATTACTCATTTATTTT
>NW_008577034.1:0-3075 GCF_000257125.1 Entamoeba nuttalli P19
AAGTAAATAAAAAAGTGTTAAATTAAAATAAGAAAAAGAAGAGTTAATCTAAATCATCTTCATCTAATCCTTTACTATCACTATCCAATATATCAATAACATTTTTTAAGTCTGAATCAGGATAATTGTCTAATGATTTTATTAACATTTTTGCTTGATCAATTGATGTTGGTTTAAAATTACATAAAGAAACAATTTCAAGTAATGACAAATGAGACATACTTTTTAACTTTTCAATAAGTTCTTTTGAGTTACCATTGTCTTTAAATTGTCTACAATATTCTTCTGTTTCACGTGCACTGAAGTATTAAGAATTAATTTACTTTTTAATAATTATATAAAAAAAACAAACTATTTTCCTGTTCCTTTTGTTGATACTTCTTCTAATACCTCTGAAGTAGTTAAAGGAATAGCATCTTTAAACATATCACCATATTGTAAAATATCATTATTTGTATTTCGTTTTGTGTTAGCTTCTTCCATTCTTTTATTTTTGTTTTTTTTTTTGGTTTTGATAGTCATTTTGTGTTATTTGAATAATCCATATAATTATTATAAAAATAGTTAATAATATTATAAAATACTAAATTTGAAACCTAAAGAAAGATCTAGTAACTAATGAACTAAACCTAGTTCTAAAGGAGAATGTCCACACAAGTTACTGAAACTCCAGTTATCTATGCTCAAGTTACTGAAATTCTTGGTCGTACTGGATCAAGAGGAGGTGTATTACAAGTAAGATGTGATATTATTGGAGAAAACAGACAAATCCTTAGAAATGTAAAAGGACCAATTAGAGTAGGTGATATCCTTACCCTTCTCGAAGCCGAAAGAGAAGCCAGAAGATTGAGATGAGATAAATTAACTAGGTCACTCTGTTATTTTGTGTTGTTTTATATGTTTAAAAGAGTATTTTCAATTTAAATAACAACAAGAATTATTGTTTCTTTTTTATTTCTTTAATTTCTTATTGTTGTTATTATTATTTTCATTCTTATTATCTAAATCATTATAAACTGAATGAATGATGAATAAAAAAAAGTTATTTCTTGAGATATTGACTGTACCAAGCTTCGTCATTGAGTAAATCATAAAATTTATCTTCAATAATTCCTTGAATCTCATCTACCCATTGAGAACATATTTGTTCATTTTCAAATCTGAAAATATCTTCTCTGAAATAGATACAATTTGAGCTATGATCAATTGACATATCTTTATTAATTGAAATGATAGAAGGTTTAACTTTAGATTTTGTTTTTGTTGTTTTTGCTTGAGAATATGTTTTTTCTTTTACATATGCAATTTGGTCATTCATCAAAAATGCCATATATTTTTCTCTACTAATTTCAATTTCTGATTGATTAACTAAATATCTACCATCTTTTATTAAATCATCATTATTAAAAAGATCAGCTAGATCCATTAATCCATCTCTCATTTTTGCTCTTTGATTGATAGTCTTACTAAAGAATTTAAATATTTGTTCAGCATTAATAATTTGTTCATAATCTGGATGCATTGGAGGAGTATGTTTTTTTATTGTTTCTAATAATAATGGATATCTCATTGTTCTTTGTACAGGTTGAATAAGTAATGTTGGAAAATCAGCAGGACTATCTCCTTGAGCTTTATTTGCTTTAGAAATAATTTCTTGAATAATAGGAAGTTCTCTAATACTTTTCCATACTTTATCAGCAATATTATAATCAGTAGTAAATGGTAAATATGGTGTAACTAATATAGCATTTTTAAAAATTTCATTACCAACACATGTATCATATTTAAATGAATTAACTAATGGTCTTAATGCTTTTTCAAATTTATCTGAATTAATAATACATTTTTCTAATGTAGTAAATATTCTTTTAATATCTTTTTCATTAAGTTGACCATTTTTAGCTGCTTCTATCATTGGTTTTCTATATAATTCATTCAATTTTTTCATATTATTAACTAAATTTCTTTCAGTATCAACAAATTCTATAAAATCTTTTCTTCTATCTCTTAATTTTTTAATTTGATATTTTTCCTTTACAACAACTGTACTAATTCTTCTTTGACAAATTTCTAATGATTTAATATCTTCTATTGGATCAATTTGTATTTTACTAATTTTAATATTCTTTTTAGCTAATAATTCTCTCATTTTATTAATTTTTTGAATATCAATTTTTGGTTGAATATTTTCTTTTCTTACTCTTAATGATCCATAAATTTTACTCATAGTTTCATTTTTATTTAATTCTAATAGTTTTTCTTCATTTTCTTGTTTTTTTCTTTTTACCATCTCTTCTACTTGTTCATTAATTCCATAATATTGACAAATATCTTTTATATTATCTTCATTTGAATTATATACATTTAAATCATAATATGAAATATGTAATGCTCCTCGTTTAATATATTCTACTAATTTCTTTTCTCCATCAATCTTTTTTAAACAATCTGTCATTCTTCTATCCATTACACTTAAAAATTTTCCCATTATTTCAGATAATGTTTCTCTTGTAACTCCTAAATATACTAATATATCTGGAATGGCAACTCCAAAATACATTAATATTACCATTCGTTCAACTGCTTTACAACTTGTTAATTCAATGTCATATGTTGATTCTCCTTTTAAATAATCAAAATATATTTTCCATTGCTTTTCTTCTTTTTTATTTCCTGGAATTTTAATTATTTCTCCACGTTCAATACTTTCTTTCTTTTTCTCAGCTAAAAATCCTATTACACTCATTACACTTCTTCTATTATTTAGTAAACTCTTTTCAAATTCAAATGTTGCTCCATTAATTTCAAATCGTATCACTTCTGATTCATTTCTTGTATTAAATGAGTACCATGCCTCATAATATTCTTGAACTGTAGATGTGCCAGTAACTCCATTCATCTTGAAATTGTTTTTCACTAAAAACTTTTTTACTTTTTAAAGATTTATAACATCACATTTTATTTTGTGTTATTTTTTAAAATATGTTATTAATAACAATATTATTAAAATAAATTTTTCTTAATTTTTGTTTTAATAAAAAACAAAAAGAAATTACTAAAAAATTAAAAAAAAAA
>NW_008577035.1:0-246 GCF_000257125.1 Entamoeba nuttalli P19
TCCACCTAATCCATTTGTTGAAGAAAAAGAAAATGGTGAATTAGTCAAAGACATAAGACTTAATAATTAAAATGAAGTTCTTTTCTTTTTATCTTTCAAATAACACAATTATTAAATATGTTATTTAAATAACATATTTTTTAAAAACAAAACCTAGAAAAAGGGTTTTTTATAGTTATACTATGTTAATAAAACCATAAACTCACGACAAATTACTTATTTCTTACCAATTTTCTTGCCTGGAAC
>NW_008577036.1:0-8637 GCF_000257125.1 Entamoeba nuttalli P19
CAATAAATGGATTAATAAATAAATAAAGTATCAGACTAATCAAAGAATTAACAATTGAGATTGACATCATTAAAGAAGTTAAAAACTATGTCATTAAAAACATGAATGATGTCATGGAATACTCTTCAATCACGATCAAACATACTCAGTAGAGCTGCTTGAAGCTATCATAATCAAACATACTCTGTGGAAATAGTAGAAGAAGATTTATTTACAGGATTAGTCTCCCCTGATTCAGGAACAATAGAAGCTAGTTCTATTAATACTTAATTAATTACATATTTTTTGGATATGTGGATAGATTATTACATATATAATCAAGCTATGTTGAGTAGCAACAAGACTGGCTTTAGTTTATAGTCAAACGAAACTAACTTATTATGAAAACGTTTAATAGTACCAATTTTATTTGATTTAAACTAACTAAAAGAATAGTCTTACAAGAAGTACTATACCAACAAATAGTGTACCAATACAACTACATTAAACTGAACAAATAGAAAAGTCAATTGATAATAAATTCTATTAACTAAAAATAAATCAAAGACTTGAGTCATGGCAAAACTTGGTTTATTAAGAGAAGAAGAATGATAAATCATCAAAAATTATTCTTAAAACAATAATTATTCTTATAAACTTTAGGTAATTCTAATAATGTTTAAAAAATAATAACAATCAAATAAGCCTAATTAAAAATTGAAACTATGTAATGTATTTAATCAGTCACTTTATGTAATATTAACAATAAAAATATATTTTAAATAATCAGAGTACAAAGAATTTAAAGAAAGAGAATAAAAAAAGATAAACCTCAATTTAATACATCAAACCCTAAAAAAAAAGAAAAAAAAAAAAGAAAAAAAAAAGAAAAAATGATTTTTGGTTTTTTATAATAAAACAACTGAATAATACAAATAAAAATGAACGAAGAAATTCCTGGTACTATTGAACGAATTGATTTAGAAAATTTTATGTGCCATAGACATCTTCAATTAGACCTTTGTTCACAAGTCAATTTTATAGTAGGAGAAAATGGGAGTGGAAAATCAGCAATATTAGTAGCATTAGC
The DNA here is from genome assembly GCF_000257125.1 of Entamoeba nuttalli P19. NCBI lineage: Eukaryota > Evosea > Mastigamoebida > Endamoebidae > Entamoeba > Entamoeba nuttalli. The sequence continues at coordinate 1,070 of NW_008577036.1, forward strand.
TATTTGTTTTGGGGCGAAAGCTACATTTACGAATAGAGGGAAACGAGTTAGTGATATAGTAAAAAATGGAGAAACACATTGTAAAGTTTCTGTGTATTTAAGAAATCGAGGAGAAGGAGCAATGGATAAAGAAAAATATAGAGATACAATCATAATTGAAAGGAAAATATCAAAAGAAGGAGGAAGTAGTTATAAAATCTATTCAATGAATTCAGGAGAAAAACCAAGAATTGTTGGACATAAAAGTTCAGATGTTAATGAAATTTTGGATCATTTTAATATTCCTATTGATAATCCATGTATTCTTCTTATGCAAGATACATCAAAAACATTTTTAACGGCAACACGAGCAGAAGATAAATATAAATTTTTTTTAGAAGCAACACAACTTGATATGATAAAAGAAAGTTATAAACAAGCAGAACATTCGTGTAGTAAAGCAAAAAAAACGAAACAAGATAAAAAAGAACAAATACCACAAATGGAAAGAGAAATTGAAAGATTAAAAGGAATAATGGAAGATGGAAAAGGAATAAAACAAATTAAAAAGAAAATAGAAGTATTAAAAAGAGAAGAGATATGGGCAAAATATAGAGACCAAAAAAAAAAAGTAGAAGATATTCAACAAATAATAGAAGAAAAAGAAAATAAATTAAATGAATTAAAAGAAGAACGAATAGAAGAAAAAATAGAAGAATTAAAAGAAGAATTAAAAACAGCAAATGAAGAATTAATGAAAAAAGAAGAAGAAATAACAGAAATTGACAAAAAGAAAGGAATAGAAAATGAGAAAATGAAAAATATAAATAAAGAAAAAGGAGAAAATAAAGTAATAATAGATGATTATAATCAAAGAATAGAGACAATAAAAAAAAGAATAACATTATTAAAAAATAGTATTGAAGAATCAAAAAATCATGACCAAAAAGATACAGAACTCGCTAAACAACAAAAAGAAGAAAAAATAAAAACAATTAATAAAGAAATAGAATCATTAAAAAGAAAAGAAGAATTAATTAAAGATGAATTAAATCCATTAGAAAAAGAATTTACAGTTAAAGTACAATCATTAAATGGATATGATGATGATATTAAACATATTCAAAATGATATTAAAGCATTTGAAAATGAAAAAGATAAATTAGAAATGCAAAAAAGAGATAAAATGACAATTTATCATCCAAATATGCCAAGAATGATTAAAACAATTGAACAAACAACATTTGAATATCAAATTGAAGGACCAATAGGAGAATATATTCAATTAAAAGATAATAAATGGAATCATGCAGTAGAAAATTGTATAAAAAAATCAACATTAGCATCATTTGTTGTTAGAACAGAAAATGATAAAAAAAAGTTAAGAGAAATAGCAAAAAAAATAAATTTTGATATTCAAATTTATGTTTATAATATCAAATTTGGGAATCAAAAATATGATATTAAAAAACAAAATTATTTAACTTTACTTAATGTTATTACAATTTCTAGTCCTGTTATTTTTAATATTCTTATTGATCATATTAATATTGACACTATTGCTGTTGCTAATACTTTTAATGATGGTAAAGAATTAATGAAACTTGGTGCAAAATTTATTTATCTCTCAAATGGTAGTTTTATGCAAAAATCAGGTAAAACTGAAGCATATTTTCCTTATAGATTACCTAGTAGAGCAATTTATGGAGGTCAAAATATTGAAGATTCAATTCAATTAATTGAACAACAAATTAAAACATCTAAAATGGATTTACAAGGAAAAGTTGAATTAAAAAATCAAGCAAAAAAAGAAAAAGAAACTTTACTTATTCAATTAAATGAATTAAAAAGAAATTTAAGAGAAGCTGAAAGAAATACAAGACTAATTGAAAGTAAAAAAAAAGAAACTGAAAATATAATAATAAAAGAACCAGAAGATATTAAAGAAATGGAAATGAATTTATCAATTTCAAAAAATAAATTAAATGAATTATTAGAAGAAGTTAAAAATCAAAAAACAAAAACTAATGAATTAATTAAAAGAGAAGAATTTCAAAAAATTGAATATCAAAAAATTTGTTCATTAAAAACACAAATTGAAAATGAAGCAAAAAAACAAAAAATTTTACTTGTAAATATCAGAAAACAAATTGATGAAATTAATGAAAATAAAATTGATTTAATTAAACAAAGAAAAGAATTCCAAATTGAAATTCAACACCAAAATGAATTATTAATTGAAGAACAACAACAATTACAAGAAATTACTATTCTTTCTTCTGAATTTGAAAAAATTGAAACTTCAAAAAGTGTTGAAAGTATTGTTAATGAACGTATTAAATTAGAAAAAAAACAACAACAAATTAATTTAGAAAATGTTAATTATGATGAAGTTGAAAATGAACTTGAAAGAAAACAACATCAATTAGATGGATTAACTGATCAAATTAATTCAATTGAAACTTTACAAACAAAATTAGAAATTGAATTAGAAAGAAGAAAAAGAAAATATACTGAGTTACTTAAAGTAACTGCAACAAAAACTATGCTTTTGTTTAATCAATACCTTGAAAAAAAACCTGGTTGTAAAGGTAAAATTAAACTTGATCATTCTAAAAGAATTCTTGACGTAGAAGTTTCTATTGATAATGATTCTGAAAGAAGTGCTAAAACTCTTTCTGGTGGTGAACGTAGTTATTCTACTGTTTGTTTATTACTTGCATTATGGAATGTAGTTGATTGTCCTTTTAGAGCAATGGATGAATTTGATGTTTATATGGATTCTATGGCTCGAAAAGTCGCTATACAAACATTAATGGAAACAACAAAATCACAAAATAAAAGACAATATATTTTTATTACACCTCATAATTTAGATGGTGTTGTGTCTAATGATAATGTAAAAGTTTTTAAAATTAAACGACCCGATAGAGACCAAAAATAATTATTGTGTTATCAATAACAAATATTAAATTTTATTGATTGATAGTTTATTATAATTTTTTTGTTTTTAATACTTTCTTCTCTTCTTTTTTTTTGTTTATTTCATTTGAATAACAATAATTCTTTGTATTGAAAATAAATTGTGTAAGTTAGGATATTCTGTTCCATTAATTTCTTTATTCTCTTTCATTTCATATACTCTCGTTGGTTCCCATATATAACTCTTTCTATACCTTGAATTCCATATACACACTGAATCATCTCCACAAATAAATAAACAATTTTTATTATTATTTACTCCTTTTAATGATTTATTTAATGAGGTTTGTTTAGGTAAAAACTGAATAAACTCTTGTTTATTTTTCTTTTTCATTGAAAAAATAAAGTGATGTGGGTCTCTTGGATACTTGAATGGTGACATTAATGGACAATGAAGATATACCCCAAAGATTGTATCAAATTCATCTATGACAATGACATAAAGATTTTCTTTTTTTAAAAGACATTGAAGAAACCTATCTTGATCTTCTCCATCTGTGTCACTATCAAAAACCAATTGACTAGTTGTTAATTCTGACCATTGTAGTAATTGTGAAAAAGGGTCTTTTCTCAAAGGAAAACTATGTACTTTTCCCATAACAGTACAAACTAAAAAATAATTAAAAAAACCTATAATAATTTTATATAATAAAAGAATATTTTTTTATTTTATAACATTAATAAAAAACAAAACAAAAATTAAATTGTTATTTTATTTTTAATCAAGAAGAGTAACCATATTTCTATTCAGTTATAACAGTGAATTACAAGAGGTCACACCCTCCTTTCTTTTTACCTTTTCCTCCTACTTTAGTTTTTCTCACAGCTTCATCAAAAAGTTCAGCAACACCCTTATTTTGAAGAGCAGAACATTCACAATAACCAGCAGCCTTAATTTTTTTCATAAGTTGTTGAGATTCTTCTTTTGAAATTAAAGTTTTACCTTCCATTTGAAGTTTACTTTTAACATCTTCAGAATCACGAAGATCAGTCTTTGTTGCTGCTAATAAAAATGGAGCATTTGGACAAAAGTGTTTAATTTCAGGTAACCATCGTTGAGAAATATTTCCAAAAGAACTTCTTGAATCAATTGAAAAACAAATAATAAGAATATTTGTATTTGGATAACTCATTGGTCTCAAACGGTCCTATAATTAAGTTAAACTCTTTTATTTTATCATTTTAAATTGAAATTATTAACAAACATATTCTTCTTGTCCTGCTGTATCCCAAATACTCATTGTTACTTGTTCTCCATCTACAGTTTGAAGACGTGAAAAATTATCAAATACAGTTGGAATATAGTCTTGTGGAAATTGGTTATTGACAAAAGTACTACATAAAGCAGTCTATCATTTATTAATTCATTTCTTTTTTTTTCAGATGAATTGGCTTTATAATTTTAACAAACTTTACCAACAGCACCATCTCCTACCATTACAATTTTGACAGTTCTTCTTTCCGCCATAATGAATGAAATGAATTACTAGTCTGATCTCGTTTTTTTCTTTTCTTTTTTTATTTATTTTTAAATCATCTATTTGTATAGCTTTTTTTATTAATCTCTTATTATTTCTTTTTATAGTCTTGACCTTCCAAAAACCACAGATAATTCTAGTGGGTTATTTCCCCTTTTTTTCTTATTCTTTCCCCCTTTTTTTTATTCTTTTCCCCTTTTTATATAGAAATATTTTTAAAAGAAAAAAAAATTCAATAATTTTTTGGGTTAGATGCTGTAATATCCATGTATTAGCTTTTTTTTTAGTGTTGGCTTTATTTAACTCACTTAAAAATATAATTCCAAGAAATTTGTCTTCTTTTAAGTAATACCTTAATTCTTTTAATTCGTTTTTAAAAATGAGTAGTGTCAATTTGGAACTTAATTTTTTCGATTTATTAGTTAAAATAGAGAATTTCAGAATATTCTTTGCTATTTACTGAATTTAAACAACTTAATAAAGTTTATAATAAAAAATTATATCCATTTTAATAAAATGAACATCCTTGAAGTTGAATTTATACTAAACTTCAATATAGCTTTTAAATTCCAATTTTTCAAATAAGAAGTGCATTTAACATAAGGTAATTTGAAATGAACAACAATTTAAAAATAGCGTTTATTTATTTCAATTTTAACCTTCCTTTTAAATTGGTTGATTGTCTAAAGCAAAATAATTTCAAAAGTAATAAAGAAGAATAATAAAAGAAATTAATATTATACAAAATAGGTTTTGAAATATATGAAAATTTCTTGAGTAGTTAAAGAAAACATGAGCAAAGCAGGACCAAGCCAAACCATTGTTGATGAAGATGAAGACGTTCAAGAAAAAAAGTCAACTAGTTCGTCTTCAAGTAATTCTGTTGATCAATATGGACAATTAGAAACTTCAGACCCAAGTGAACAAGAAGCTGAAGATGATTATGGAACTTTTGAACCAAAAGAATGGCACGAAGAATTCCTAGAATTATTACCAAAACTTGCACATGGTGAAAAAGTTGACAAGAAATGTTTTGAAGGAGAATTAGTTATTCCAACCATTGAAGAAGAAAAGAAAGTTAAACTTGGAGATTATATTAGAGAACGTGTTATGGAAGTTGATAAAAAAGGAGGTGAGGCTAATGTATTTGAAGAAGAAGAAAGACCCAAAAAAGAAACAATTGTTGAAGAACAAGGAAGGTTATTGAAAGAATTCCATCAAAAAGCTGATGAAATGAGTGAAGATGATGATTTGTTAATAACAAAACAAAAACCAGAGCCAATAAATGTTGATGAAGAACTAGAACAATTAGATGATAATGCAAAACAATATTGGACTAAGTCAGATAATCCTGACGACGAATTTTTAAAGAAATATATTCTTGAAAAAAAATGGGAAGAAATAGAAGATGGTAAAGAGGATGTAGATTTGGATGAAGACCAAAAAGCAGTTGACGCAGAAGATGATTTTGAAGCTGAACAAAGGCTTGGAATTGTTTCATATGGAAGAATTGTTAAAGACTCACTTCGGAAAGAACATAACAAAAGAAAAGAACAACGAGAACGAAGAAAAGCAAAGAAAGAAGAAGAAAAAAGAAAAGCAATGGCAATCACTGCTGAACAAAAGAAAGAACAAAAGAAAAAGATTGAAGAAAGAATCAAGGAATTACAAAAAGATGCTGGTGTAAGTTTTGACCAACACTTTATGGATGAAGATTTTGATGAAAGCAAATATGATGAAATGATGGAAAAACAATTTGGTGATGATTATTATAATCAAGAAGATGATGGCATTGAAGCCTTAAGAGCAGAAATTGCAGGAGAAATGAAAAAAGAGGGTCAAATGGAAGAAGAATATCCAATGGAAGAAGAAAATGAAGAAGAAGGTCAAGAGATAAAAGTAAATAATAAATCTGAAAAGAAAAGAAATAAAAAAGATAAGTTAGATTCTATCTCTGTTGAACGATCAGATGGAACTAAAGAACGTGTTGACATTTCACATTTACGAGGAAAAGATAAAAAATTAGATAAAATGATTGATGATTATTATGGAATGGATTTTGAAGACATTGTAAATGGAGAAAAAACAAGATTTCCTTATATTAATGTACCAAAGGATGATTCTGGGTTAACCGCATATGATATTCTCTGTTTAGATGATAAAGAATTAAATCAAATGTTATCACTTAAAAGATTAGCTCCATATGATGAACGAAAAATTACTCAAGCAGAAAAAGAAAGGATTCAACGAATGAAAGAATCTTTATATGAGGATGGTAAAAAGCCTCGACTTAATAATAAACATTCTAGTCATGGTTCTACAACGAAATTTGAAAAGAAATCAGAGAAAAAAGTTAATAAAAAGGAGAATAAATTCAATGATAAACAAACTAGAAAAGGAGATAAATTCTCAAAGAAAAAGTTTAAAGAAAATAAAAAGGTTAGAAAGGAACAATGAAAAGAAACTTAATTGATTGATTTTTGAAATCAATTCATAGATTTGCAAACGAAAGAAAAAGCTATAACAAAGAGTTTTATCATAATTTGACATTATGAACAAAGAACCAAAAGAAATACTAAAAGTTCTTTAACTCAAAGAGGATAAATATAGATGATAACAACTTCTTTTAATAATAAGACTTGTATTAAATAATAGTGAACTGTCGGGAATTTACATAAACCATTAAAAGACCTTTGAGTCTTCCACGTCACTCAAATACATTTAAACTGATTCGTTTTAATTATTTATTGTTTAATGGCTACAATTGATTTTAACATTCATTACATAACATATTTCGGACAAGACTTATATGTTTGTTTCAATGACAGTGAATGTGTTCCAATGAGTTGGACAAATGGACATATGTGGGTTGGCAAAAAAACTATCAACGGACCAACTCATCTTGAATGGTATTATCTTGTAAAGGTTCATAATAAAATACAGAGAATAGAAGAAATTCATGGACTTCGTGAATATAATTTTAATGGAAATAGTGTTTCTGTTAGAGATTGGTGGTATTATCCTGAATTAACTTATGTTACTGATACTTCAGATGAACAAGGAGTTATTAATAAACAAAAGCTAGATGAAAAAACACTTAAAGCAAAGAAAGAAGCCGAAGAGAAAGCA
>NW_008577037.1:0-468 GCF_000257125.1 Entamoeba nuttalli P19
GATGTTACTATCTATGTTAAAGTGTCTCATTATTTCAATACTATTTAATTGAAGGATATCAATGATAGTTTGATCGACATACAACACATTTAATTTTCTAATGACATGTGATTTATTGAAATAGAGAATTTTATTATACATAACAGCAGAGAGAAGATTTTGGGTAAACATATTGTTCAAGAAGTCGATATTAATATGTTGACTGAACATTTGAACGCTCTAGAACAAATCAACTTCATTTTTCCAATTGAATAATTTGTTCTGATCAAAGTACTCGTCTATAAATTCAAAAACATCTTTTTGGTTTTCTTTATCAGTACTAATTCTATTTTTTAAGTCATACCTAAGTTTTTCGTGATAAGTGGGGATGTTAATTTTTTGTTTCTTACTATTAGTGTTATTAACACTTGTGAGACTCATAATGAAAATAGAAAAGAGAAAATAATAGATTTGTAGAATTAAAGAAAT
>NW_008577038.1:0-563 GCF_000257125.1 Entamoeba nuttalli P19
CTGAATTTACTCTATTATCTTTTTTTTTGTTTTAAGGGTAAATCTTTTTTCTTTTTCTTTTTTAAACCCTGTTTCTCTATTTTTATCTTGTTTCATCTTTCCTTTTTTTTATTATTCTTTATAGTTTCTTCTTTTGACGTTTTCCTTTTAACTTGTCTAATCTAACCTTTCAGTACTGTCTTTATGGAATTAGTGTTACATCACATGAATTGTTGTTATTTTCTAGCATTTTGACTCTTCTCTATTTTGTTAATTCTTTAATCTTATTAAATCTTTCTTTTTTTTTAAAACAAACATGAAGCCGTGCAATACATTTAGTTAAGTCATGATAAACATATTGTTTGATTGTTGATAAATCATTCACACTTCTCCCAGCATACAATGGAGATGACACTCCACATTGTTTAAGTATTATCGTTGCATTTGGCGTTACTTCTTTATTAGTCTTATTTAATTCTCCTAACATGACTTGAATTGATTGAAGTTGTTTGTTTAGTCCATGTATTTGGTTTTGAAGAAAAGTTATTTTTTCATTTTCTATTGTTTGGTGTCGTGCAATCATT
>NW_008577039.1:0-10038 GCF_000257125.1 Entamoeba nuttalli P19
ATAGAAGCTATTTCTATTAATACTTAATTGCTTATTATTTAAAAGCAGTTTTATTGTCTTCTTCTTTATCATATTCATTTTATTAATATATTTGACTTTTCATTTATTATTAAAGAAATATTTCAAAAAGAATAGGTTATATATCTTGAATAATATTTCATCAAGACGTATTAAATTTTTTGTTAATGAATATTAAACAAGTTATATATTTTAGTTTTATTTATTAATTGTAATAATTGCATAATAATACATAATACTTCATACACTTAAAAATTAACAACTGAATTAAACAATACTCAATTACCAAACAAAATTTGAACAATACACAGTTGAATATTTATTCTTCAAAATATCTTTCTCTTTTACTCCTCCTTCCAGTTTTCTCAAAAATCTCTAACATCTTCTTTATTTTATCAACTTCTGAAGAAAGAAGAGAAGGATTTTTTACAGCGATAATTGTTTCGTTTAAAATATTTAAGAATTTGTAAATTGATGTGAAATCGAATTGGTTCTTGAAGAAATGACGCTGAATGAATTTGAATAATTCCGTCTGAAAATATTCAGAAGGTTTATCAAAAAATTCATTTAAGATGTTTTCACCAAATAAACTAAATAAATAAATAATGAAGAATCATTACCAAAAGAAATTAATAAAAACAAACATTACATCTTTTGAATTTTCTAAATTAAACCCCTTTACTTTCATCAGAACATATCGTAATCCAATTCTTCTTATTGTATTATCTTTCCAATGAAGAACTTTATTTTGAATATCATTGACAACCAAAGGAACACTATATGATGATGTAATGGGAATAATTGCAGTTGATTCTAATGATTGTTCAATAACCTGTTTTAATTCAATTCGTAATGAATTTACTGAGAAATCACAAAGAGCATCAAATGGTGATACTTTAATATCAACAACACAATCAAGTGAACCAACACTAATCAATGCCCATGGAAAGGGTTCTGAGACGAGTGCTTTATTAAGAAAATAAAGTGGAACTTCCTATAAATGAGTAAGACAAAAATATGATAAATATTTTTTATTGAACAAACCTGTGATGATGCGTTAATTTTTTGTTGTTTACACAAGTCAAGTAAAGTTGCCTCTTCAGCTCGAAGAACATCATCAAACCTATCACATTTAATTTTAATTGCTAAGTCAATATCAAAAGTATCATTATTATCAAGATCTCCAAATAAAATTGTTCTTACAGTACTTCCAATTAATTGAACATTAGTTAGTTCAATTTCAAATTTCTTAAACATTTCCAGTAATAACTTTAGAAATGACTCTAATGTTGTTGTTATTGATTTGTAACTATCTGTTACTACATTAGGTGATATCGTCAATTCCATTTCCATTAATTCTTGAATAAATGATATCCGGTCTAGCTTGACAATAGATTCAAAATCATCTTCATTACTTTCCCTTCTTTCCATCATTCTTCTATTTAACTTTTTATTTCCAATTTTTTAAGATTTTCAAGTTCTTTTGAGAAAGAAAAAGAACTTAACTAATAAAGAACTTCAAATTTTTTTTATACAAAAAATCATAAAATATTATTATTGTTTTTTCCTTTCATTTTTTCTTCAATATAATCTCGTGTCAAAATGAGATCCAAAAAATGATTTAATCACACAAATGAAACTAAATCTTATTCTCAAAACCGTTATATTAAAAGAGGGTCAATTAAGCGTGAACAGAACTAGCAATACCAACTTTCCACATTCTGATCTTGTTATCAACGTGTCCTGTGAAAATTATGTCTTTAGTAGCAGAGAGACAAATAGACATACAACTACTTGTCTTCATAAATCCAACAATTTCTTTATCTTTAATAGCAACAACTCCAAGCTCAGTAGCAGCAAGAAGAGTGTATTGTTCTGGGTTTTCAGCAAAGACAATTTGATAAACTTGGCAATTAACAGCAACATCATAAAGGAATTCATAAAGTCCAGTACCATTATTAAGAGTCCAGAAAGCAATATTACCATCTTTACCAGCAGTAGCCATAATTGATCCATCTGGTGAGAAAGCAACGGTATTAATAAATCCAGTGTGATGAGTGATAGTTGATTCCAATTTGCATGATTGGTCAAGAGTCCATGTTTTAACTTGATTATCCCAACCAGCAGAAACAAATTTGTTTCCTTTAGCATTTGGAACAAATCTAACACAAGAAACCCATTCAGAATGAGAATCAGTTTTAACAGATGCAACACATTTACCAAGAGTATTCCATAACTTAATAGTTTTATCACGTCCACTAGAAAGGATTTTAGTGTTATCAGCAGAAAAAGCAACTGACATAACATCTCCTTCATGTCCAACAAATCTTCTAACTGATTCCATTTTAGTAAGATCCCAAAGTCTTAAAGTATGATCCCATGATGATGAAATAGCAAATTGTCCATCGTTTGAAAGAACAAGATCACTAATGAAATGACTGTGTCCATGAAGTGATTTAGTTGGAAGAATAGTTTCTGGTTGTGCTTCTGAGTTTGTATCAATTTTCCATGTCATAAGAGTTTTATCACGTGATCCTGAAACAAGAGTATCAGCTTTAGTTGTAGCAATAGCAAGTGCAGTAACAGCACCATTATGTCCATTAAGGGTAGATTTAAGTTCAAAACTGATGTTCTTGTTAGCCATGAACAATGAAGGATTAATCTGATAGGGTTGAATTTTTAGTTTTTTATTTTTTAATTTTGTTTTTTTTATGAGAAAAAAGAAATTATAAAATAATAAAAAATTTATTATAAATTATAGTAAATGATAATTATCAAATAGATGTTTCTATGAAAAGTTCTTCTTTAAGTAGAACGAAAAGAAGAGAAAAGGAAACAGAAAATATGATTAATCACTTTGTTGAGGATAAATGACAACACCAGATACTGAAGTTATGTCTATGTTACGTGCTCATCCACAAGGATGTTTAGAAACAGATAAATCTGATTTTATAATAAAAGCAATTGAAAAAATTAAAGAAAGAAGTTTAGTTGATGTAGATTTACCAATGTTTGTAAGAATTTAATTTATCAAAAAAGTAATTTAATAAATAGATGTTTTGTTATAGGAGTTGCTAAACATCCACGAACACATGAAAAAGTATTAATAATTGCAATGAATGGAAAGAGACAAAAGACTCATGTCCTTAAATTTTATCTTGTTTCATCTAAAATGGAAATGTCAGTTTATTGTTATTTTAAATTAGAAGAACAATTTCATGGAGGAGTTGATATTAATGATTTTTCATTATATACCGCATGTTTTAGTGATAGTTTAAATGGAATTGTTGTTTTAGAAATGAAATGTTTGTTATTTTATTAAATTTAATAATAAAATAAACTATATAATATAGTTTATTAACAAAATAAAAAGAGAATTAATAAAAAAAGCGTATTATAAAACATATATTATTATTAATCAATCAGAAAATGGTAGAATGGAAGAACTTATTCCAGTTGGATATAATGATAATAAATTTATTGGACAAATAGAAATTATGACACAAGTTATTGATAAAGAAACATATTTTATTATGCATACACAAGATTCATTATGGACAGTTTCTATATCAAATGGTTTATTTTCTAGAAAGATTCAAACATATAATTATCCATTAGGAGGAGAATCATGTTGTTTTGCATTAAGAAGTAAAAATGGAATATTAATTGTTACATCTAAAGATGTGTATCAATTAATACCATTTCAACCATTAATTAAAACACAAGCAAAATATCATGCATCATCACTTAAAACATTTATTGAAATGTATACTCGTTATAGAAAATTAAATGAAAAAGGGTCTTCAATTTCTACTTCATTTATTAAACAAACAAATGATTATTCACAATTTATTTCAACAACAACATTTCCATTAATTGAACCACAATATCTTTGTAAATTACCAGAATCAAGAATTAAAAGACCAATAATTAAAGTAGTATTATTAGATGATATTTATTATTATATATTTATATTAAAAGCTATTGTATGGATTTGTAATGATAAAGGTGTTCTTCATTCATTAGATCCAAAAGGAAGTCCTTATGAAAGTATATTTATTGATTCAGACTTCATCTTTTTTGTTTCAGATCAAAGAGTTTCAATTTATGATTTTCATCCAGGTCATTCACCCATTTTAGTAGAATCAATGAAGTCATTAAATACATCAAATTTATTACATTTAAGAAGATTAGATACTAATGTATATATTGATGATAATACATTTAATCTATTTCAATTAGATTATAATCCTCAGTTCTTTGTTGAACATCTTTATTCTCCTTCTCCTTATAGATCTACTTTTCTTCATTTATTATTTCAACATAATGTAACATTAAGTCAAACTAAAGATGTTCCTTTTACTATTGTTCCATTTTTACCAATTAAATTTGAAAATATTACTGCAGATTATTTGATTGATTTCTTTACTTATGGTATTCCTGCTGAAATACGTTGTTCTAAATTAAAAGGACTTCCACCTCAACAAATGGAACATTATTTTCAGGCATTATTTTTCTTTCCTATTTCATATGATGTTAAAAGTATTAAAGAACAATTAGAAATTTGTGAAATAAGACTACCTTTGTTTGGTCGTTTACCTACTGAAAAAAAAGAAAGAATTAGAACTCCAATGGAAAGAAATATTTGGGAAAAAGAATTTAAGAAATGTTTAAATTTAATTTTCTTAAACTCTTTTTCTGTTGAAGGTCAAAATTTAAAAGGACAAGAAGAATTTGTTAGAAAATATGATGAATTATTAAACCATTGTATCTCTCATTGTTATACTAATTTTGATAATTACTTAAAAGAAAAATATAAAAATCAAATTGGTGTTGAAGAAGAAAAACATACTTATAACCTTATTTTAGAAAAAATTCATTTTTATGCTTGTATCGAAGATTGTCTTCATCAATTCGGTTTACAAGCAAGACAAAGAGAAACTGTTGATGCTTTAGTTATTGATGCATATCATGTTTTACCTTTTAGAGTTTTTACACAATGTGTTTTAAGTGGTTGTTTAAAAATTTCTCCAATGGCTTATTGTACTATTGTTAATTCTATGCCACCTACAAGTCAGAATAGTGACTTAGAAAAATTATTTAATTGGACTTTATGGAAAGAAATTCCTATAAATGCCAAAAAACCTATTAAGTTTGTTCTTTCATTTCATATTATCTTATAATTTTAATAAGTCTAAAAGTCAATATACATATACTAATGTAATAGAAAAGAAGCATTATACATTCGAAATGAATGTTATGTAAAATATATTAAAAATTTACCTCCTGCTATTCATGAATCAAGTTTCTTTGAAACAGAAACAGATCCTGAAGTTCTTTTTAGAAGATCACTTTTTGGTTATTGTATAAGAACAAATTCTTCATCTTCATCTTCAGATCTTCCAATCTCATCAGATGTCATCCAATATTTAATGAAATAAAAATCTTTCATTTTTCTCTAATTAATCTTCTTTCATTCCATATCAATCACACAAATTTTCATATTTACAATTTTTAATGGTATTTGATTATATTATAATTAATAGTATAATTATAACAAATATATAATAAAAAAATATAAGAAACTTGAGAGGAACTCAAAAGAAAAAAAACCCTAAAAGTCAGACAATGGTTGTAGTCCCAAAGACCAGAAAGACCTATTGCCCAAGATGTGATAAACATACACCTCATAAAGTTTCTCAATATAAAAAGGGAAAAGATTCACTCCATGTCCAAGGTAAGAGAAGATATGATCGTAAGCAACAAGGTTTTGGAGGTCAAACTAAACCAGTCTTTAAGAAGAAGGCTAAAACAACTAAAAAGGTTGTCTTAAAGATCGAATGTACTAAATGCAAGTATAAGCTCCAAAAATGCTTAAAGAGATGCAAACATTTCGAACTTGGAAATGAAAAGAAGGACAAATAAGAAATTATCTTGTTCATTTATTCTTGGTTTAAGAAATATTTTTTTTTTAATAAAATTAGAGTGATAAGAATTCTTTTATGATTTTTTCTTCTCTTTTATTTTGATTATCTTTGGCAGTTTAAAGAATAAAAAAGAAAAAAATTGAGAAAAAAATCTTTGAAAAAGTAACAAGTGAATAGATGATTGAGATTATTTTGATGATATGGTGTGCTATGGGACGATTTATTATTTTCTCTAATTCAACAGTTTTTGTTTCTGTTTGTTTAAAGAAAATACTTAAAAGTATAGAATGAAAATTAATAATAAATAGAATAATAATTTAAAATGTCATGAATGTCCTAATTATTCTCTTAACCAAATTAATGCTATTGAGTATAGACCAACTACTTGTAATAATGAAACAAATACAATTAATATGAAATTATTAGAGACTAGACCTAGTGGTGTTACAATGGCAATTTACAGTATAGATTTACAACTTAGTTATTCACTTGATTCATATGGATTACCATCATATATTGAAGTTATAGTTGGAGAGAATGAACCAGAGAGATATGAATTAGAAGATGAAGTTGTAAATGATGAATGTAGTGATTGTGTTAAAAATAAAGAAATTACATATTCACCACCATATGGACAAATAGGAACAGAAATACAATTTAGAGGATTAGGAAATATTATTTGTATTTCAAAGATAGAAGTAATACAATTTTTTACAATTGAAGCATTAAATATAATTGATTATTATCCAGTATTAGGACCAATAGAAGGAGGGACATATATTACATTTATAGGAAGTAATTTTAATAGTAAAGAAGAGTATTATTGTTTAATTAATGGAATTAAAATAGAAAGTGAAAAAATAAATGAGCAACAAAGAAGTTGTATTACTCCAAAAAATAAAAATCAAAGTCAAATTAAAATTCAATTGTTTAGTGAAAATTTTCCATTAACAGCATTAACAAATGTTACATTTGATTATTATGACGTTTTATTTGAAAGTGCAAGAATTTATAAAGACAATGAAGGATCTAATCAACAAATTGAAGTATGTGGAAAAGGAATAATTAAATCAAATAATATAGAATGTTTAATATCAAGTCAAGGAATTAATGAAACAAGAGTTGGAGGAATTTATTTAAATGAAGAATGTGTACTTTGTTTTTATAATACAGAAGGAATAACTACACCAATTGAAATAATTATTTTATTAAATGGACAAAATAAGTCAAATAGTGTAATACTTAGAATTAATCAAAAAATAACATATGGAATAATTATTCTTATTGTATTAACAATATTAATTATTATTCTTATTACAATTGGAATGTTTATTGTTATATACAGAATTTATAATAAAAGAAAGAAAGATAATATTAAAGGTTGGATTAATATTAATGAATTATATTTAAATAACAAAATCTCTATTAAAACTAAAAGTGTTATTTGGATGGTTAGTTGGAAAGGTGTTAAATTTGTTTTAAAAGATCAAATGATTGATAATTCAAATGAATTTGAACAAATTAAAGAAAATATTAAAACAATAAAAGAAATTAGACATCCTTGTATTATTCAATATTTTGGTTATTCAATTGAATATCCTCATTTATATCTTTTAATGGAGTTTATGCCAAAACATTCTTTATTTAATGTATTACATTCTAATTTAAAAATTATTCCAATAGCAACAAAATTTAGAATTATTAATGAAATTTCTAAAGGATTAGCTTATCTTCATGACCTTAATCCTCCTATTATTCATGGTAATTTAAATTCAAATAATGTTTTAGTTGAACAAAATTATTCAATTAAATTAAGTGATATTTGTCTTGGATTTAATTTATCTTTAAATGATTCAATTCCTTGGAAAGCACCTGAAGTATTAACTGGTAATAAACCAACAACTAAATCAGATATTTATAGTTTTGGAATTATTTTATGGGAAATAATTACAAATCAAATCCCTTTTGATGACATTGATCTTAAAGATGATCTTATTCTTAATATTGTTCTTGGTCAACGTCCTCCTTTAATAAATTCAATACCTTTTCCTTGTAAAGAATTATTATTATCTTGTTGGAAAATTAATACTGAACGTTTAATTTCGATTGATGAAATAGTTATGAAAGTAGAATCTTGGAAAAATACTCAATTTTAATATTTATAATTTGTATTGTTGTTTTCTATTTTACTTTTTCTTTTATTGTTATTTAATTCTTCTTTCTTTTGTTATTGTTAAAAATTTTAACAAAATAAAAACTCCTTTGAAATAATATTCGCTTTTTTCATTGCTATTTAATCTCATAAAATAAAATAAATTTTTAATTTATTAAAAATAAAGTTTTATTTGGTATAAAAAACAAATGTTTTTTTGTTATTTGTTTTTTATTTTAAATAAAAAGAATAATAAAATAAACTAATAAAAAAAAGATATTACTTAAGGATATTTATGAAGAGAAAAATTAAGGATATTCAATTTAAAATCAATAAGAACGCGTTAAAAGAAACAAGACTACAATACGCTTATGATTCAAATGGAAAAAAATTGTTTCATGGTGCTTTTGAGGGAGGGAGTGTCAAGGAAATAGATAAGATTGAAACTGAACAATTTGAACCAATGGGATTTACATACTTTCAGGGTGGAAAAGGAAAAAAGATTGAACTTGGAATTGAAGACATTGTTGATGACGAAGATGGGATTGACTTTAAACAAAAGGAAAAAGAGATTGAAAAATTGATAAAATCAGGAATGAGTTTTGTTGAAGCACAAAAATTTTTAAAAGACATCCAATGGGATGGAAAAGAAAGTATTATTGTTAAACGAAAAGGCAAAGACTATGAAGTAACATTTGGAAGAGAAGATGAACAAGACAAAGTAATAGAAACAGAAAATAGTCATCTCTTGATTAATGAAGTACTTGGTAAAGGGTCAGATGAAATTAAAAGAAATGAAGAAGAAATTAAAAAGAGATTAAAAGACATTTCAATTAAAAGAGAATTTGAAGATGGAAAAAAACAAAAACGATATGAACTTTATCTTGAAGAAATTGCAAACAGAAATGCTGATTTAAGCAGATTTACTGATCAAGAAAGAAAAGAATTTTCTGGAACAGCAATTGGAAGATTGTGTATTGGAAAAGATGACCAGAGTCATCTTAATTGGTTAAATAAGTTTATTTCATCAACACAACTTCAGAATAAACAAACAGAAGAAAAGATTGAGAAAAAAGATAATAAAATTGAAAGAATAATTCAAAGCATTGAAGTCCCAATTCTTGTTAAAGAAAGGTTCAACATATAGAATACTATAACAAACATTTTTTGTTATTGTATTTCTTTGTTTAAATATTATATAATTGTCTAGTATTAACTAATATCTTGTCATCATGTCTTTTATTTTACTTTTCAAATTGATTCTGATATAGTGACACACATAGATATTATTTGTTATATTACTCACATTTTCTCTTGTGTTGAATGATTTTTAAAAAAGACATTAAGTTATAACCTTTAATTTTTAGAAGAACAGTACTATCTTAATAACATTATTTCCTTCAATAACTCAAATATAAACTCAATTTTAGATTTAAATGGAGGAATTAAAGAAATGAACAACAAAGAGTTTTAAGCACAAATTGAAGTTTTTAAGAATAATACTATCTTACATTATAAAACACTTTAAAGACTTTAATTTATGAAGAAAAAAAGATAGTCAAAGAAATAGAGTTTTTTGAAAGTTATGTGAGAGTATTGTTAAAAAAGTATGTTTTGCATAATATGAATAAAGAAACAATGCAAAAACAATATTTCCATTATTTACAAAATTTGATAAAGACTAACATGAAAACTATCTCAAATGAAATCAAATAATAAATACCTCATAATATGTAAAGCTAAAACACTTGAATAAAGAATAAGAAACTCATCAACAATCTCTTTTATTTTTTTTTTATTCTCTGATTGTGTTATATATTATTTAGATAATAAGATGTGGACTATAAAGGAATAAAACAGTAAAACAAAATATTTGTACTTTGTTCTATATTACTTCATAGACTCTTGGTCATTTCATAAAACACAAACAAATCACAGTGT
>NW_008577040.1:0-8422 GCF_000257125.1 Entamoeba nuttalli P19
TGTTGTATTTCCTGCATTGGAAAAGGTTCTCTCAATATAACATAACACAAAAGAATAATAAGAATGAAAATTGTGTTTTACTTCATTTAAATTAAATAAATCATTATTATTACAACATTTTTATTATTTTATTTATTATATTAAAGCTAATTAAATTCTACTTCATCTTCAGTATATGTAAATTATCTTTCAAATTATATTTCTTTAATATTTATAAAAGATGTAGGTACTAAATTATTTTAAGTTAATTGAAAATGAAAAAGAAAGTTAAGAAAATAAAAAAAACAATCTTAAAAGTAATAAAATGATAGATTTAAAATAATAGTAGTATAATAAAAAATAGTAAAAGAATAGTTTATAAGAAAAGAGAAAAAACAAATGGAAACGTGCATGAACCTTCAACCACAACCTCGACCAAAACGAATATTGGGAGGATGGGATAATGTTATTAATGAGGTAATTGAATGTAATAAAAATATAAAAAATGAAAAAGAAAAGATTAAAGAAACTGCTCATGAAATTGCTATAGATGCAGTAAAAGAAAAAGAAGAATGGGAAAGAAAATCAAATAAAGAGAAATTAATGAATGGCATTAAAATTGCACAAACTATATCATATTATATTCAAAACTATTGGGAAGCTATTGGAGGTTGGAAAATGATGAGTGGAGATAAAAAGAAAATAAATGAACATTCACAATATAAAGAAGTAATAGAAATTTTTAAAAGTTGCCCACTTCCTAATGAAAACGATGTTAAAGAAGATCCAATGAATATACTTAAAAAAATTGGTGGATTAACAAAAAACCAAATGGCTGAAGTTGTTAATACAGTTGAGTCTGTTAAAAGATGTCAAATAAATACAAAAGAAGATATATGTATTGTTGAAGAAATTAAGGCGGCGATTGTGTTATATAAAGAAACTCCTCCAATTATCGAAGTATTCAATAATTTTAATGGAGAAAAATTACCAGTACTAATTGTTTTAAAAGATGAATGTACTAAAACTAGTATTGTTGATTTATTACCATGTTTTGCTAAATATTCACAAGTAATTGCATTAAATGATTCAGATGAAGAAACTATTGGAAGAGTTGCAAATGGAATATCTGATGTAATAATTGTAACTCATTCAATATTAAAACAATGTTTAAAACAAATAAGTCAACGTAAATTTGATTTAATAGTTTATGAAAATGAATTAACAGAATCAAATGATTTAAATACACCAATATTATTGACAAATCTTCAGTATGATTCTTTAGTACTTTTTATTACATCTTTACAACCTTGTTTTCCTCGACACCTTTCATTATTATTTCCTAATGATTTACCAACAACATTTTGGCAAAGATGTAATACTTCTCATATAGAGTCATTAGCTCAATTATTACGTTCATTAATATTAACAGTTTCAGTTCATCCTCCTTCAACATTAAGACAAATAAATGCTCCTCGTCCATTAAAATTAATTAAACCAAAAGAATTTAATAGTCCACCTAAATTAGAAATACCTCAATTTCCAGAATTTCTTGTTATTAGATCAAATATTCAATCAAAAAAATTTGATATTAAAAGTTCAGATAATCAACGATTAAATAATGTAATGGATGAAATTATTTTAAAAAGAAAAATAATTCCTTTAGAAACAATACGTCTTCCACAATTACCTAAAGTAAATTTATTAGACTCTTTAAGAAGATGTCAATCATTACAACCATTATTAGATATTATTGATTCATTAATTAGAAATAAACAAAGGTTTGCAGTTGTAACACAAAACATAAGGTTTATTTGTATGGTATTACATGCACTACAAATTATTCGACCAACACCAATTATTATTCTTAAAAAATTTGAAGATACTTCAGTATTAGCAGGAATATATAAAATTAAAGGAGGATGTATTATTGTATCAGATGAATGTGTTGATGCTTTAAGATATTTTACTGTAGAATCAGTTATATTAATGAAGTCAAGTATTGGACTTGAAATTAAAAGTATTGTTGGAGCAGTTGATGTAATATTAGTTGGAGAAAAAATAAATAATCAAATATTACCAACAATAAATGAAAAAAAAGAAAAAAAAATAGATGAATTTGCAAGAAATCATTATATTCCATGTGAACGAGTTGTTCAAATTTCAAAAGAAAAATTAGTTGAAAGTATATTAGATAATTTATATCATTATAAAAATCAAAAAGAAATTAATATCTCTTCTTCTTGTAATGAAGCTAAAGAAGAAAATGTAAATACTTTATCTATTAAAAACAACAAACCTGATATTTCTTTTATTAATATCCCTCCAATCTCTTCTCAACCTCCTTTAATAAATACTGTTTCTACCTCTTCTAATAGGAATATTCCAAGTCCATTAAATGAACATAAAAATATTAAATTACCATTAATATCTACTTCATTACAACAACCAATTCCTCTTACAACACCACCACAAGAATTAGAAACAAATCCAATAATTAATAATAATATTTGGGATAATGAAATACAAAAAATTGAAAAGAAAATAACAAAAAAAATAGAAGATATTAAAAAAGAAGAAAAAATATTAGATATTATTAATAAACTTAAAAAATATAAAGAAAAAGAATTCTTAAAAGAAAATGATGTTTTTAAACCAAAAGAAAATTCTAGAGATGGTTTAAAACAAATTGAAATTCCTTCTTTATTATTTAAATATACTCCTTCTAAGTATGAACCTTGTACTGAATTAAAGAAATTAAATATTCCTATTATTGAATTAAATCAAATACAAACTTTCTATTTAAATCCTTTGTTTATTCATTTAGCACACTCAGATTATAGAAAACGTACTAATGACATGTTACCAAAAAAATCTTTAAAATCTTCATCGTATGCTCAAACTCATCCAATAGGTCCTCAAGGTCCTATTAGAATTGAACAAGCAATGCAATATCAAACTAGAAGACCTATTGGAACTGGTCCTGGTGGTGTAGCTATTCCTATGACAAGATATGTTCAATTAAATCCTGTTTATGCTGGAGTTCCTCAATTTAATGCTGCAATTCCAATTATGACACCTTCAATTAATCAAACTGTTCCTCAAGGATTAGCTCAACCAGTAATACCTCCATTAGCTCCTGGAATTACTGGAATATCAAGACCAGTAGGATATGGTGGTAAATTAATAAATGGATTTAATATTCCTCCACCACAACCAGACGCAGCACAGGTTGGTCTTCGCCCTATGACTACCTATCAAAACCAAAGACAACCACAAATTTCAACAGTAACTCCAGTTTTTGTACCTAAAAAAAAGAATTAAATGAATGAAAAATGATTTAATAAAAATCAATTTTTAAAAAGAAGTTTTTACGTAGTTTTGAATCTTAATTTTTATTTTTCAAAAAAGTTATTAATTTCAATTTTTCTTTTTTATTCTTTTTTTTTTCTCTTTGAATTATAAAAAATAATTATTTAATATGAATTTCTTTTTTTCTTTATTTTTTTATTATCTTTTTGTTTATGACGAATATTTTTTCATTTATTTCAATAAAATTATGATTTGATATAAAAAAGATAAGTCTTATTTGTTTATTATTACAAAGTAAAAAACGTTTTTTAATTTAATCATCAACTTAATTGATTAAAGTCAATTATTACTTTTTATGGAATTTATTAAAAAAAAAAGAATTTTAGATATATTTGAAAGAAAGGAACGTTTTGATATTTATACAAAAATAATTTTATTATTAAACAATATTTATTCATGTAGTTTATTTTTTTTTTTTTATTAATCTAAATGTATTATTATTTATGGTTTTTTATAATAAGTATTACTCTTAATTATAGTTCTTGTAGTTGTATTAACTAACTATACTAAGAATGCTCTTGATGAATACAATCTCTCTTATTTGTTCTTAGGAATATTAAATATTCTTTCTTATTTAAATGTACATAATTTATTTTAATAGAAGAGAATAATTATATTTTTGATGTTTTTCATCTTTTTGTTTTTCTGTAGATTTGTTTTTTATTAATCCAAATTTTATAAAGATTGTATTTATAAAACGTTATATAAAACATAAAAATAAGTTAGAAACTAAACTTCACTTTCTAGTTTTTCTTATTATCTCAAAAATACTTTTAGTAGTTAATTAAAAAGACAAAAAACTAAAGTAAATTTTAATAAAAGATTTAAAGGAATAATGTTTAGTCAAAAAAAGAAAAAAAAAGAACTAATATTTTAAAAGAAAAAAAAAAGAATAAAATAATGGATATTATAACAATGAATGAATGCAAAAAGATGTTCGAGGCGAATAACCTTCATTTTCCAGATGATTTTTATCATCTTCCTGATTGTATAAATGTTATTCCTATTCAAACAATTTCTTCTACTTTAGTTTTTGTAAAGTCAACGAATCAACAAGTCAATCTTAATACAAATAACTCTCAATTTAATTCATTCGTAACTCCTCAACCATTTGGACTACAACAAAAAACAAATACTGTAGCTGACATTTCAGTCCCTGCTAACCCAAGTACTTTTAAACAAATCCAAATGGAAGAAGAACCAATTTCTCAAATGTCAGATTTACAACAAACTATTCTAAATGGACCTACTTTAGGCATACCAGAAACAAGGTTCACGGAAATTGAAAAACCTGCTGTAGAAATGAAATATATAAATCCAGTTAATGGAGAAAAATTTGACCCAACTGATATTGATAAAAACCATTTTAAAGAAATACTTACCAGTAGTTTTATTCAATCAAAAAAGAATTTAACATCTGTTCAACCAAAATACCCCGTGTCTCAACAACCAGTTGGTTTATTAAATGAAAAAACTCCTAAATACTCTCCAAAGACATCTCCTAGTACTTATAAAAATACATCAAACATGGAGCTTTCTCCTGCTATTCAAAAAAAATATCCTAAACTTGCAAAACCAAATCAACCACTCGGAAGTCCAAGTCAACTAACTCGAAATGGTCTTACTAATTCGCCATATGGAACACATAAAAAATTATATCAACAAGCATCTTCTCCAGTATTATCTCCTATTGGAAAACCACAAATACAAACTTCAGGATCAACACAAGTTAAACCAAATACAATGATAAGTATTGAAGAAAAATTTAAAAGAATTAATTCACAACACAATACTACACCAATTCCTACTGTTAAATCATCTCATTCAATCAGAGATGACTTTAATTTTTCTAAGCCACAAAATTCATCAAGACCACCAAAAACTGCTCAAGCAATGATAGAAGAAAAGAAAGAACAACCAAGTTATCCAATTAGTGATTATTATAACAGTGATGAAGATGCTCGTTCTCGTAATAGAAAAGCTAAAGCGTGTTTACAAATGGATTGGACAAAAAAAGGTAATTTAACACCATTAATAAATAGAGCAGACGGTGATGATCCAGCAAGAATTTTCCAAATGGCACCAATTGTTATAGGAGATGAAACAGAATTTATTGGAGATTCTGCTAAGCAACAACAAAGAAGAAATAGATCAATGGCTTGGAAATAATCTTTATACTAATTTTGATTAGATTTTTATAATTTTAAAATCAATTAATATATGTTTTATATAACATAAAAATGAGGGTTTAATAATGAAAAATAAAAAAAACACGTCATCATATAAAAATAGATAAAAAGTTATAATATTAATTTGATAAATAATACTAAGTTCTATTAGAAATAATTTCTTCTTGAATTATTTAAATATTAATTTTAAAACTTAAAATAGAAATTAATAACATTATAAAAACCCTAAACGATGACGTGTAAAAGAAAAATATAACAAAACAAATGCAAATGGATAACACAGGATATCATGAAAAGAAAACTCCTGAAAGAATATGTGTGATTGATGTGGATGGTGGCACTGAAGGTGATTTTAAAGACTTTGTGTCATATGAAAATAAACCACCAAGACAACCTTTTCGTTCTTATATCAGTCACAAACCTTCATCAACAAGAGGACAACGTCTTTTTTTAAAACATCATCTTCATTCTCAACCTCAAAGTTCTCAAATGCCTCAAAACCTTTTCTATGAAGAAAGAAATAATCCTAATCTCTTTACAAATTCTTCAAGTAATCCACAAAAATATTTTCCTGTTTCTCATCAAAACTTTCATACAAGACAAACTACTTTAAATGAATATGGATTTCCACCATCATTAGAAAGACATATAAATGAACCATTCGATAGATATTCTATTCATAGAAATATAAATTCATTAGAAGTTCAACATAGTGTTATGAATGAAAGAAATCAACCACAAATGGAACAGTTTCATCGATCTACTCAAATTCCTAAATATCAAAAAGGTTTTGTACCAACTAGATATTGTCATTCATGTCATCATCGTATACCATTAATATTAAATAAAATTCCACAACAAAAAATTTCTGAACAAATTTCACAAAATGATTTAATTCAGTCAAGAGAACATAATCCTACTCATTCACATCAACAAGTAACTACGTTAACTCCTTATTCTAAAGAACAAATCAAAATTTCTTCTAATCAACAACAAAAAAGTTATTCTCCTTATCAACCAATTTCTTATACAACTCCATTTTCAAATTTACAACAAAATCGAATGACTACAGATTATTCAAGTAAACAAAAACAAACAGATTCTATCGATTTAGCATCAGCTGATAGTTCAGAACTTCCTCCAATTGATAATAATGAATACCATTCGATGAATAGCCTTCCTCTAGGAGGAAATCATAAAATAATTCAACATCATTCAATTCTTAAAACATCT
This sequence comes from Entamoeba nuttalli P19, assembly GCF_000257125.1. Taxonomy (NCBI): domain Eukaryota; phylum Evosea; order Mastigamoebida; family Endamoebidae; genus Entamoeba; species Entamoeba nuttalli. The sequence continues at coordinate 6,774 of NW_008577040.1, forward strand.
CCAACTCAAATAAATACTTCAATTCATAAAAAATCAGAAACACAAAAGAAAGAAGAACAAAACACAATTAAGACACCTTTAGAAAAAATAATAAACAAAAAAGAAAATAAAGAACAAAAAAAATCTAATCAACGAAAATCAATTCCTTCATTAAAAGAAAAATCAAAACAACAACCAGAACAATTATTAAGAAATTCTAATTCTACAATTACCCAATTAAAAACACAACAAAATGATAATGATAAATCGTTTATTGTTAAAAGTGATATCATTAATTCTGAAAGAAATGAACTAAAGAAACCTCGTGATACAATAGTTGATAAAGAAGAAAAACAACCTGTTTCTAAAAAAATAATTCCAATAAAACAACAAATTATTAATAATGAAATATCAGTAGGTGGTATTCAAAAAGAAGAAAAACATGATAAAATAGACAATAAGTTGAATAAAACAGAAAAAGTATTAGAAGAATGTAATGATGAAAAGAATTATTTAGTAACTTCTTCTACTGAAAACATCAGTAATTATTTTAATTTCAATATTGAAGAAGAAGGAGCAATTGATTCAACTGAAGAAACAGAAACATTTGAAACTAAATGTACAATTGAAGAAGATGATTGTTTTGATGAAAAATATGAATCAAGTTATAATGAATTAATGAAGTTATTAAAAAAAATTCATCCAATAATCAAAGAAAAAGAAGCAAGAAAATTTGCAGAAATGATTGTTAGTTATTTATTAAGATTTGGAAATGATATTAATTCATGGAATTCAGGAAATGAGTTTAATATATTTGATAAAACCTCATTACAAGAAAATGTTATTAATTCATTTATTAAAGAAAAAACACTACAAGTTAATATTTATACAAATGTAATTTTATATAGAAGAATAATTCGTTCAGTTAAAAATATTAAAATTAATAATTTTATTATTCCTATTGAACTTCAAGAATTTTATTTAAAATCTGAATGGAAATTTGCTGATGATTTACGGCTAATGATACAAATAGCAAAATATGGAGTTGGTGTTTATGAATTATACCTTAATGATTCTTTATTAAATTATTCATTAACAATGAAAATGCATTTAAGTTTGTGAGTATTGTTTTTATTTATTTTATTCGAAAGATATTAACAGTTTAGATACTAATGAAGAAAAATGCAAGTTTCTCGATTCTAGAGTACAAGATTTACTTACTTCGTTATAAAAATATCGCTCATTGATAATAATATCTAATGTTTATTTGTTTTATTTATATTTCATTGTATTTTTAAATTACAGATTTTTTTTTATGTAAAACATACAATAAATTTTATTGCCTTTGCTTTCAAATAATTCATTGTATTTGTAAAGAAAAATAATGAAAAGTAAATATTTAAAGTTGTATTGAAGAACAAATGAAATAGTAATAAAATCTAATATTGTTACAGAAATACCAACGAAAAAGTGAATAAAAAGTGACATAAGAAATAAATAATGAATATGAGAAAGATGAAAACATTATGATATTAAAGATAGTGTCAATAAGAATCGTTGAGTAGTAACAGAGAAGGAAATTAAAATAAGAAAATAACAAGTAAATAGAAAAAAGAGAATCTGAAGAAGTTATTAAAAACAAGCAATTAATTAAGTATTAATAGAAATAG
>NW_008577040.1:8432-38440 GCF_000257125.1 Entamoeba nuttalli P19
TATCATTGAAATAAAGTTTGTTGTATTTCCTGAATTGGAAAAGGAACTTTTTAAAAAAAGAAATAAAAAAATAATAAAATAAAAGAATCATTACAAATTTTTCAATTTGTCAGTTAATGAAAAGTGTTATGGTATAAATTTAAATAATATAAAATCATTAATTTAAAAATACAATGAGAGAACTACGAAAAAGTATTAATAGTTTTAGTTTCTTTCTGTTCATTTTGAGAACAACATGATGCGAAGACTTTCAAGAACATTTTCTACTACAATAACTTGGAATGGTCAAGAAAGTAATCTTGATGAAATATATTATAAAGCAATAAAAATGAACACTAACACAAGTAGTTCTGAGATTAATATATATACGTTTACTGAACAAATGAAAAAGAAAAATATTACTATATTTAATGAAATGCCATTAATACAATTCTACAAAGTTGAACAAGTAAAATGGGCAATACATAAATTAGACATAAAAAAGAGAACAATCTTTAAAGAGTTAGTAAAGTATATTAATAACTTTAAATTACCAGAATCTATATTTGATGGTATTTTAGTCAATAAACCTGATAGGAATAGTATAAGACTATTAGAGTGTGTATTAAAAAACCCAGAATTATTTGAAAATGAAGGAAAGTTTTATCCTCATTTTAATAACTTAGGAGAGGTAATTGCTATTCCTCCATTAACTGCTTTACAATGTTTATTTAGTAAGTCGTTAGTAAGTCATGAATTTACTCTATCAACCTTATTTATTGTTAGAGAAGTTATTTCTGATAAAGATTTAATAACAATGTTAAATACTGAATTAAAAAATAACAATACAGAAAATACTCTTTTTATCAAAGACAGTATATATCAAATTGCTAATTATTGGATTGAAATATATTCAAAAGTAATGAAAAGTGATGACCTTCAAAGTCTTAAAAATTTCTCAGACGGAATAAGTACTGATGAAATACATATTGACAAAGAAAGAAAAAAAGGTACAAAAACCATTGTTGATGCTAAACCAAAATTAATTAAAGGGCAATCATTAATGAGTCTTAGTATTCCTAATCAACAACTAGAATTATCTGATGCATCAAGTAATTGTTCAGTACAATCTCCAAATCCAGAACCTGAATTTAAAAGTACTGAAGTAGGAACAGAAGATACACCTACTTCTGATGAAAGTGAGAATAAAACTGATGTAACAAATGAAATATTTTCTTTAACAGAAAGTCAGAAACAACCGAAAGTAAGAACAGACTTTTATAGGTTTATAGATATCAAAATATCAAAAATTGCAGAACAATTTTTTGTTTATGACGTAAAATTAATCAAAGAATTAACGATGGGAGACGTCATTCTTCAAACAAAATCATTTACAAATTACTTATCAAGAATAAATGCAATTGATAGAATGGTAAATTCATTCATTGATAAAGAGAGAAATCCACAAGTTTTTTCATATTTTATAAAAGTTGCAAGACATTGTTTAAAAATTGGTGAATATAATATTTCTTATATTATTTCCTGTTCTTTAAAAAATAAAAGTACTACATATAAACAGGCATTTGAAAAGAATTCAGCTCTTACAAAATATAAAGATCTTGAAGAAATATTTCCACTTCATAATCTTGAACCTTATAAAGAAAAGTTTAGAAAATGTAAATGTGCAAAAATTCCTATAATGCGTTTGTTATTTTCTTTTATATTATTAAAATGAATATAAAAAAATAATTTAATAGAGTCTCATGTCTCTGCTTATATCGATAGAGCTAATGTATTCAAATTAAAAGATATTGATGATGAAAAATTACTTAGTACTAACTTTGTTCAAAAATTAAATTCATTAAGTCTTCCACTGATGTCTATTTATACTGCTCTTAGATATGTTCTTCAATACAAACCAATAGAATCAGTTCAAGAATATTTTAAACATCTTAATTTTTAAAATTACAAAATAATAACTTTTTTATTTTTATTTATAAAATATTTGTTAGAGTTATATGTTTTTTCTAATAGAATAATATTTTATTAATGTCTCAACATATTATGTCTCTCATAATAATTTAATTTTATTATACTAAATTTATAGAATATATATTATATTATTTAATTAAAATATTCTTTCTCTTTCTTCATTTTCTATTAAATAAAATATGAAATAACTAATTATTAAATATTTTAATATTTTAGAAAATATTAATCATAAAATAATTATTTGATAAAAGTTCAATTAAACCAATTTAAATAGAAACTTGAACTCTGAAGAAGTCACCTGGTTCACCACAAAGTGGACATACTTTTGGTGGTTGAGTACTTTCAAAGATATATCCACATTCTCTACAAACCCAAAAGACTTTTTCAGTTTTCTTGTAAAGGGAATTAGCTTTTAATTCATCAAGAATCTTTTGATAATTGTTATGATGATTAAGTTCAGCTTTAGCAATAAGGTTAAGTCTAGCAGCAATTTGAGCATGTCCTTCTTCTTTAGCTACTTTAGCAAATTCTGGATACATAGTTTCATGTTCATAAGTTTCACCAGCAATAGCAGCTAATAAGTTATCAGCAGTAGTACCAAAATCAATTGGAACAGCAGTTTCAATTTTTGGAGTTTCTTGTCCTTCTTTTTTAAGTGATTGAATCATTTCAAAAAGAATTCTAGCGTGGGTTCCTTCTTGATTAGCTGTTTCATTGAAGAGTTGTGCAATTACATCAAGACCTTCTTTTTTAGCAGTTTTAGCATAGATTAAATATCTATTTCTTGCTTGAGATTCTCCAGCAAAAGCCTTACAAAGATTAATGAGAGTTGCCATTTTGAAATACTTAAATTAACTGAAATATTGAAGTTCAAAAATATTTAAATAATAAAAAACTCAACGAAAATAGTTTCTATTTTTTATTGCTTCTCCACATAACTTTCTTAGTAAGAAGGTTCAGTTTTGTTAGTTAATTTGTTGTAGTGATGGAGTTGATAGAAGTATTTCTTTCTTTTTTCTTTTTATTTTTATTCTTACTATAAATTTACTTCTTTTCATAAGTCTTTTTGTCTCCTAAAATAAAATTTTTAAAACGACAAATCTAAATATAAAATTTTTAAGATAAAAACATCAAAAATAATATAAAAAAATTAAAAGAAAAAATATCAAAATTAAGAAAATGATCCTGAGATTTGCTGATGAAGCTTTACCTGATAATCATATTAATTTGTTTCATTTTATTAGAGATGGAAAAATAGAAGAGATTCAAAAGATGATTGATACAGACCCTATTACTTGTAAAGCATATGTAGATGATGACCAAAGAACATTATTACATTGTGCTTGTGAATTACAAAGTTATTCTTTAGTTGAAAAAGTTCTTCAAATTTGTGATAATAAAAATCCTGTTGACGAAATGTTATTTACTCCATTACTTGTTAGTGTTGCAGGTGCTTCAATGAACAATGAACTTGATGAGTCTTATAAAATTATTCAATACCTAATTGAACATGGAGCAGATATTACATTATCAAATAAAAGAAAAGCTAATGTCTATCATTTTGCTTGTAGTAGAGGAAGAAAAGACTTAGTTGAATTATTTTTGAGTAAATGGAAAGAAGGAGCTTCTTCTCGGGATAAATATGGTAATACCCCTTTACACCGAGCTGTGGCTAGTGGAAATATTGAATGTACAAAACTAATTGCAAAGAAGACCCATACTATTATCGCTCAAAACTCTATGAAAAAGACTCCATTGCATATTGCTTGTGAAGAACAAAATATCCCTATGATAAAGGCTGTAATTGATCTTGGTGGAGATGCTGATATTGTAGATGAAGATGGTAAATTCCCATTTGAATTTATCAGTGATAGAACAGCATTCAAAGAGGTTTGTGAATATTATAAAGCAAGCAAAAAACATTGATTATTATAATTGAATTAAATTATTTATAACTGTTTTACAATTCATAGCCTCTTCTAACAACATTGGTAATTGGCTTGGACTTTTCATTGAATAAACATTCTCAGCAAGTCTATCAATAGTTATTTCAAGTACGTTTTGACGAAAAACAAATAAGTCTGGTGATAAATCTTCTTTTGGTAAGAAGAAGACTTTAACATATGAGTATTGAAGAGCTCGTATTCCGTCTTCAATAATTGAACAAATAGAATTCATTATTTCAACATCATTTAAGTTTTTTGTTTTAGAAAATAATTTTCTTTTATTTTCAACTTCTTCATGAAATAGTCTTATTTGAACTTTATGATTCATAAACCGTTCAAAATAATATTGATACCTTTCACTCTCTTCTTTTGTTTGTTCAGTAGCTTCATCTAATTTCTTTGCTTTAGATGTTTCATATAAATTACATTTATAGAAACCACCAGTTTTTGTCCCATGAGTCTTCCAATCTCCTCGACACATCCAACACCATTCCCCATGACATCTAGGACAAGTCATATGATTACATCCTTTAGTTCTCTCAGTCATTAACCCACAATGAAAACAAGGTTTGGATATTGACTCAATCATTCTCAGACTTTCAGAGTCTTCTTGGTATAAACTTTCCCATTCACTAAGTTCTTTACATGAAGCAGGTTCATGTCTTTCTTTTCCACATCCAAAACAAAATTCATGTCCACAATAACAACTAACTTTAAAAAGTGGTTTTCCTGTTTTGATAACATGAATAATTCGTTTACAATCAATTCCACAACATTTTTGGTATTGATGATTACGCTCTAAATAATTTTGAACAATCATTTTTTTGAATTTTTTAATATTGTTTTTGTTGCAATAAGATAATACAAATTGAAGAGAAAGATGTTGTTCACAGTCACTCTGCATACACCTATAACTATTATAAGACAATGTACCATTCATAAGAAGGTATTCATTCCAGCACTTTAAACAAAACTTGTGACCACAACGTTCACCAACCAACATTCCATCTTCATAACAGACTGGACATGTTCCTTCTGTAATAAATGATTTATAACTTTGGTTTTGTTTACTTTTATTACTTGTTTCATTAGAAAGAATTCTTGTTGATGCTTCATCAAGGTCTACATCATATATTTCAACATATTCATTAATTTTACTTAAAAATAATTCATAAATATCTTCTTCTGTTAGTATTTCAAATTTTGGGTTACTGGTCATTTCATAAGACCATTTATTTATTATATCTTGTTCATCATCGGAATCAGTTTCTCCATTCATTTTCTGTTCAACCTCATTTGTTTCTTTTGGCTCATTATTTTTTTCTTTTGGTTCAAAAGACAATGGTTCTAATGAAATGTAGGTTGGTTTGGATATTGGTTTTTTGATGGGCTGAAGACTCTTTTTTTCTTCCCTCTTTTTACGTTCATCTTCGATACTTTGCATTGCCAATGCATTTTGAACTGCTGAATCAACATTCCAATTAGAACGTATTAATGAGTTTGTAGCAATAACAACTGAAAATCCCATTTGGACAACTGTTGAAATCAGTTTGACTTTCTTGCCTTTGAACCTTTGTATAATTTGGTTGTTATTAATAGTTGAACACACAGCACATGGATGATGTTCAAGGTGACAATGCTTACAAATAATAAAGGCACCACAATTATTACAAATATACGCTTTGTTGAATATGCCAATACTTCTTCTATTACATAAATATGAAACTATGTCACGTTAAAGAAAACGCAATGAACAAACAAGCAATCCTCACAATTTATTGTTTTATTAAGAAAGATTTTCTTAAAATTTTCCATTATTTAGCTATTTTTTTCTTGTCTCTTCCTTTTTCTTCTTTTCTTTCTTTGTCTTTTCATATTGAATCTCTTTTTCAAAAACTGGATAATTAAATCTTAATAATCTAACTTTTCATGCAAAATTACTTCTCTTCAGACTTTCCTTTTGACTCGTCACTCTCAGGTAATTCTCAATCAAACAACTTCTTCTCTCAACAACACCAAGAATTTAATGACCTTTCTTCGAATGAATTTTCTTCACAGTCATCAAACAATTTTCCTGTGACATTCCAAAACGACTTTTCTCAATTTTCAAATTTTGACCCTCAAGTTAATCAACAGTCAACCCAACAAAATGTTTTATCAAAAGGTCCTGCAAAATTTAAATTTGAACCACCACCTTCTACAACTAAAAGAGGATGTGCTGATATAAAACCTCCAACGACAAACTCCTCTTCTCTCAATCCTGTTTCACAACAACAAACCCAAGTCCAACCACCGTCTTCAGAAAACCAAAAAACTGAAGACGTGCCACAACCAATACAACCCCAAGTCAAAAAACAATCTGCTAATGATCATTATAGTCTTTTAAGAGAAATTGCTGCTGAGACACTAACCTCAAACAATCTTGTTCAAACTGAATCTTCAGCACAACATACAGAGCAACAACCATTTGAATTTAATAATCAACAACAACTTAATGTATTTTCTAATGACTTCTCTTTTGATCAACAAACAGGACAACCATCACAAGAAACAATGGAGTATCAGGCTGTTGAACAACAATTAAAGTCTCAGAAATCTGAAGAACCTAAAGTTGAAATTATGCCTCAAGTAACACAACCTCTTAAAACCACTAAATTCATACCACCACCAAAAACATTACCACCAAGTGAAGGTGAAACGAAAACACAAGTACCTGTAGAGCAAAAAACTAATGACAATACTCAGTTTGCTTTTAGTTCTTTTGAAAATGCCTTTTCAGGAGATTTTTCATTTGACACTCCAATCGAGTCTCATAAGGAAGAAATTCAATTTGAACAAAAGCCAATAGAGTCTAATGCACCTGTAATGGCACAAGAAGAAAAGAAAGAAGTAATCACAGAAAATAAGCCATTTGATATGATGAATTTTAATGAGGATGAAAAGAGAGAAGAACTTAATCAAGCTAAACAGAAAAAAGAAGAGTTACAAGAGGAAAAAAGTCGTTTAGAAAAGGAAATTCAAGAATCTTCTCAAGACATAAAGGAGATTGACAACATAAAAGAACTTCAAAGTGAAAATGAACAGCTTCAAAGAGAAATTAATGAGATGAAAAAACAAATTCAAAGCATAAAAGAAGAAAAAAGCAAACGAGACGAAGAAACCACTCGACTTATAAAAGAGAATAATGAAATGAAAAAACAAATTAATGATTTAAAACAAAAACTAAGAGACATGAAGGAAAAAGAAGAAGTTGAAAAGAAAGATAATGAAACCAAAAAACAAGAAAATACTGAACTTAAAGAATATTCAAATGAAGGACAACGTCTTGTTCAAGTAAAAGCAATGGGTGGTATTGTGGAAGACCAAGAAATTGATTCATTCATTTCACATGAAATAAAATCAGAAGAAGAAATATATAATAGAACAAGTGAGGTGATAGAAGAAAAGAAGCAACCAGAAGAAAATCCTTCACAAGAAATTATTGATCAAATAAAACAAATGTTAAGCGATGGATCATATAAGCTAGGTCCATTTCTTAGCAGTTTGTTTACAGTTCAAGATGAAGACTTTGAAGATGATAGAAATGAGTTTCCAATGCTTCCATTTGCTTTACTTTAAATAAAAAACTTGAATGAAATAACAACAATCATAAAATATAAAAATATTTTTTAACTAATGTTTTTATTATTTTTACTAATTTTAAAAGAAAAAAACTGACTTTATTTTGATAGAAAGTTTTTGACATGACATCGTTGTTTAATTCTTTTTTATATTATGGAGGAAGATGTACCCAAGGGGTTTTACTCGTTGTTGCTTTGTATTTATTTATTTTGCTTGTTTTCATTCATACAACTCAAGTGATACCATTATATTATTTACAATACCCTTTAGTTGTTTCGATTGTGTTAACTTTATTATCTTTGTACTTAATTTCATTTTTTGTCATTATGTATATTCGAACTGTGTTTACCAAACACTTAGATACAGTTCCAACATCAAAACTTTGTGAATACTTTGATGGTGACTTAGTAAATTCTCCTTATATAAGTTGTGAAACTTGTCAATGTCTAAAACCGTTCAGATGTCATCATTGTCAAATTTGTGATTGTTGTATTTATCGAATGGACCATCATTGTATTTGGGTAGGTCAATGTATAGGAATTCACAACATTAGGTTTTTCTTTTTGTTTATAAGTTCATTATCCTTGTCATTATTACTTGGTGCAATAACAACATATCCATTACCTTTTTCTACTTCAATTAAATTACTATTTACTTTTGAATGTGTATTAGGAAGTGCATTGTTTATTTTTGCTTTTGGACATTTTTTGATGATAATAACAAATCAAACATCATTAGAAATAAGTTCAAATATAATAGACTATATCCATCAGCCATCTCATCTTCGTAGATTTATTACTCCTTATGATTTAGGAATATTGACCAACATACATCAAATATTACGATTTTCATCTTATTGGGAATTGTTTAATCCTTTTTCAAAACAAGTACCATGTGATCCAATGAAAGTAATTGTATCAAGAGAATATATGATGTACTGTGACTGTCTAAGTGAAGAAAATGAACAGAACCAATAAAATGAAATGTAAGATTCAATATAAAATTGTTGAATGAAATGAATTGTTTTTGTAAAGATAAAGAAGTTTATTATATTATTTTCTTCTTTTTTATACTGAGGGAGCTGAAAGTGATAATGGAGTAATATTAGAATATCTAGGAGAAGAGACTTGTCTTCCCTTTCTTATATAAGCAATAATACGAGAACATTCCTTTTTTTTAATAACAAATCGTTCATCATTCATTTCTATATACTCACCTTCACATATTTCATTGTAATGTTCAAAAACTTCACAAAATCCTTTATCTATTAAATAGACTTCTTTATAAATAAGATATGGGTTACAACTGTGTTGATCAGTTCTTCTGAAATGTCGTGCTAATGCAGGTGCTCTTGTTCCAGAAAATTCACAATAAAAAAGTAAAATTGATGGACTTTGAGGTACATCTTTTTCTATTGGAAAATGGTTTAATAAAAGATCTTCATTCCAAAGATTCAAAGCACCTTTGATATGCCCTGCATTATATTCGTAGGGATATCTACAATCAATAATTTCAACAGAAACATGGTCTTTTATTACTTGTTTAAGTGTAGATAGATCAATTGTTCTTACTCCTATTAATGTTTGTTCTGAAGGAAGAACTGTATCACAAACTCTTTGACTTTCATCATATGATATAACATCTGGAGAATTTGGGGATAAACAAAACTCATCAAGAGTTAGTCTTCTATGACGATTTTTCATCATTATCCATGGCTCAGGTGTTTTGCAAATTTTTGGTGGCAAAGAAATTTCAACGTCAGAAAATGGCGAGAAAGAAGAACGGAATGACTCACACCTTGGAGTTATTGATTTAATATCTAACGTTTGACTTTTCATAGAAGTAATGAATGAAGTACTAACTAGGCTTTTCTGAGTCATAATAGCCCAAGTATATTTATAACTTTATTTTTTAGTACTCTTATAGTATTATTATTTTCAAACGTTTTTAATATGTTCATTAAATTTTTCTCAAGTTAGTAGTCTTAGACAAAAAGAACTTTTCTCATACTGTTTCTACATAATTATTATTGCCAGACAAACAACTTTCTTCAAAAATTTTTTCAAAATACCATAAAATCTTTTTTTAGTAGTTTACAAAAAAAAACATAAAGGAGTTGTTGTGATTATTATTGCTTAGTTGTCTAATTTGGTTTTGTTTATGTTAGAAGAGATGGATTGAATAGAATATTATAAAAAAAAAGATATAATAAGAGGTATTTTTATCCTCGCATATGAATAACACTTTTATTTTTCTGAGCATAATAATAAATAATATATGATTGGTTGTATAGAATTTGCCTATGATAGGTATTTAGTTGGAAGAAAAGATTCAGGAAACAACAATTTTAATAAAAAAGGATTAAGAGATTTTAATGAGTTAAAATAAACAATTAATTAAGTTTGTATTGATAAAAGTTCTTTCTTCTTCTATTTAAAATTGAGCCAATTTCCTTTTCTTGAAGAAGGATAATTAATCATGGTAGCATTTCTTCTTATTGTAGCTTCTCTTTTACAAAGTCTATGTGGGTCTAAGAAATCTAAATAATCCATGTCGTCCATGGGTTCAACTGGTTTATTTAATTCGTCATTATCATAACTTTGACCTAAACTATTTCTAATTTTATTTTCAAAGTCTACTTCTTCTGTATCACTACTTTCATTTTCTGATTTTACAGCACCAACAATTTTTATTGGGGAATTAGTTGGCATAAACATTTTAGTTGATTTATTTATTTGGTCATTAATTTTTATACTGTCACCAGTACTTGCACTACCTGTTTTTATATCAGGGGTTGTAAGTAATATATGTGGATCTTCTTCTTCTTTTGTTTCAGGTTGTTGTAATTGGTTAATTGGTATAAGTTTTTCTTCATCACTTTTTGCTGAGGTAGATCTTGGAACCATTAAAGAATAACCACCTTTTTTTCCACCACTCCTTGCTCTTGGTTTTAGTAAATTACTAGCGCTGTGTTTTAATGATGGATTCTTATAAACAATACCAAGCCTAGACTTTGACCCTGATCTAGTTATGTTTCTATCAGTTACAGGTGATTTGATATTAGAAGTTGGTAGAATTTCTTCTTTTCTTTTAGTTGTTATTGACTGAACCAATGTACTAATCATTTCATTAATTTGTGAAAATCCAGGTCGTCGTTCAGGTTTTTGACGCCAACACTGTTTTATAATTTCTCTATAAACACAATCTTTTGGTATTCCAATTCTTTTTCCTGAACAAACAAAGTTTAATACACTATCACCGTCATGAAATTCAATAAGTGGATAAGGGTCATGAGTTAACCATATTTCTAACATACAAATAGCAAATGAAAAAACATCAGATTTTAATGTTAATTTTCCTGTTCTATGTACTTCAGGAGCCATATACATTGGTGTACCAACATCACGAATAGTAATAGTATTAGAAGATTCAATAAATGCTTGTGAAGTTCCAAAATCACTAACTTTACAAACAACAGGATCATATGGATTTTTAGAATATACTAAAACATTATCAGTTTTTAAGTCATGGTGAATGATATCGTTTTGATGAAGATAACCCATCCCAATAGCTATATCTTGACATATTCTTACTTTCATTAATGTAGTCATTTTATTTAATTTCATATATTTTCTTAAAGACCCCAATGTACAAAATTCTGTAACAATACATAAAGTATCTGGAGTAACAATAGTTCCAATAAAATTTACAATATTTTGACATCTCAGTCTTTCCATTAATTCTGCTTCTTGTTCAAAATTAGGCATTAAATCTTTTAAATCAACCATATCAGTTTTTAATACTTTAACAGCAATTTCTATTTTCCTCCATTTAGCTCTATAAACAATTCCAAATGTTCCTGCTCCAACTGGTGGTTGTTCTAATCTAACTTCTTCATAATCTAATTTAGTAGATACTGCGGATTCTGCATTAAGATTTAAATAAGTATAAATTCTTGTTATTTTTTTTTCATCATTACTTTCACTCGATTCTACTTCATCGTCATCATCCACTTCATCTTCTGAATGTTCTGTTTTTTCTGAAAGATTTAGAATGTCTTCATCTTCCATAGAGTGACGTACAATTTTCCAATTTCCCCATTCCAATGTAATGGGTATTTTTTTATTATTAATTATTGTTGTACATCGAATAAGAATTTTAACTTTAATTACAACAGTTTGTCCTCCACGAATATTTCCTACAGACGGTTCAAAGACTAACTCATATTTATATTCTTCATGACCATGTAATATAAAGCTTAATGTTTCTTTTCTACAATTAGTAATACAGATTTTTGTTCTTGCAACTTCATCTACATCCGGTCTTATTGTAGAATCATTAAATGTAACTGATGGTGGATTAAAAACAACATAATTATGAAGTGATTCAAGTGGAATATATCTTTTTCCTTCTTTATTAAATGGAATAATTGTACCACAAATCAATCCTTCTTTTGTATTTTTCATAACTTTAGATATTTTATTAGATTTAATTAACGTTACAACTAATACTATAAAGTAATACAATGCATAAATTCCTACAAAACATGAAACAAAAATTATGTTGTTTAAATATTTATATTCACATGATACTTTTCCATTTGGTTTATATCTCCTAGTACATTTACATCGTTTATCACAACCTGATCCACCATCACATTCTTCTCCAGGGTCAAGACGATAATTTCCACAATAGTTCCTAACACAACTTCCATTAACATAATAATATTCTTCTATACACTTACATTGGTTATTACAAAATGGTTGATTTAATTCACATTCTTCTCCATCATCTAATACTCCATTTCCACATTTTGTACATTCTCCATTAATTGATACAAAATTCTTTTCACATAAACATTCTTGAAACTTTGAACTACATACTCCACCAATACATCCTACACAAGAAACAGTTATTTGAAGTGAATCTCCACTCACAAAAATTAATGTTTCTTCATTATAACGAAACATAACAGATAGGGATGTTAAATTAGAATACATTCCAATACATGAATGTTGTGTTTGTAATGAGAGAATAACATCACTCCCAGTTGTTTGAATTTGATACGAAACAGTTTTATTTCCAACAAATCGAAACCAATGACCAAGAATATTATGATTATAACATAATGTATTACCATAATAATTCTTTCTTATTTGATTATATTGAGTTTGATTATTAAAATCAAATAATGAAGCGAAAGAATAAAGGTCAGTTCTTTGAATAGTTAATTGAGTTGACATCAATCCTGATAAAAAAAGAACATACTCTTTTTTCTCTAATAAAATATAAAAAGGATGCTCAGTATCAAATACTTGTACACAACTTGAACATGAATTTTGAATACTTATTTGTAATAGAGAATTTGAACTAAATGAATAAAGATTATTCTCTGAATAAAGTACATAATAATATCCTTTAGTTTGTTGAATTAAATAAGGTAATGTATTAAAGCAAGGAGTTTCTACAAAATAAATTATGTCTGGAAAAGTTAAAGTTAAGAAATTATTAATGACAAATTTTGATGGAAAAGACGTCAAAAAAGATTCACACGTTTTTGGTTGATTTACTATCTTTTCACATCTCATTCCGAAAGGATAATAGCCAGTTTGACATCCACCACAAGAAATAAGCATTCCTGCCTTTTTATCACATATTTCACATTGTCCATAGATACAGCTCAAACAAAAATCATTGCATGGATATCCTGTTGAAACTAAAACGATTAGTGCAAAACATATGGGCAGTAGTTTATGGTGTTGCATTTGAATCAAATCAATTTGTTTTCAAATAGATTTTCTTTCTTTTTCTTCTGTCTGATAATTTTGGTTTACTAAAATCCTTTTTTAAATTAACCAGAAAAAAATTGTTCAAGTTTTAATGATTTTTTTTAAAATGAAAAACATTTTTACATTTCTCATATTGTAATATATTCTATTTATTTTTATTTTAAGTAACTCAAAACATTGTCTTTTTTTAAGTTGACCATTTATTAAAATTAATCTTTTACTACAATAACCATTTAATTATTTGAATGACTAGGAAATAACTAGGAAATATGAATTAGAAAATATTAATTACTTTTGTATAACACCTCTTATACCTAAAAAAGTAGGAAATTTTAACACTAACCAAAAACATTTAATAATAGATAATAAACAATTCAATTAAAAATATATAGAAATATTTAAATTATATCTTTGTATAAAAATTATTTATCCTTTAATGAGAATTTACTAAAAATAAACTATTCTAATAGCAAAAATTTATCAGATAATGTAACTAATAACTAACAAAAATAAACAGCAACGTTATGTAAGTACTGTCAGATTCGTATTTTATGTTCATATAAAGAAGGAAAAAAAAAACAAATACTTTTTGATACAATAGATTAACCATAAAAACAATTAAATAAACTACCATATTTATTGTAATTGAAAAAAAGTAACTAGAATAGGTCAAAACTATAGCAACAAATAATAATTTTTTTATTAAAAAAAGGATTTTAAATATGAAAAATGTTTCGGTATTTAGACAAAAAGGTTGTATATAAGAAATTAGATATGAAGAAGATTAAAATTGAAATTAGTTAACCAAAAAAAAAAATAATTATTTATATATAAATTATAAAAAATAATAAAACTAAAGTTATGAAGCACCCTTTGATTATAAAATGAAAACGAATTTTTTTATCTTTCAAAGAAAAATATGATTCTATTATTATTATCAAAAAAAAAAGAAATTTGACTTTTCTTATTAATATTTCTTCCACAATTTCAAATATAAAAATGAAAAAAAATGATAGAAATTAGTTTCATTAAAAAAAGTAAAATTATACTTCATTTAATTTAAAGTTTATTAAAAGCTTTAATTCCAGCTTGTTTAGCTTCATTGATTCGACTTTGATTTTTGTTTTCTTCTCTTTGTGTACCAGATAGATAAACTCCTTGATACTTAGCTCCATATGACTCAACAAATGATTGAACAGGATAAGCAGCTCGTTCACAAATACTTTTACCTTCTTCTGCTGAATTTGAAATACAAACAAATAATTTTTTAGAGAAATTATCTTTTAAACTGGGTTTGATTCCATATGTTTTCATATCAAATAAACAAACAGTTCTATCAACAAAGTTTTTAATTTCTCCTGGAATGGCATACCAATAAACTGGATATGCAAAAATAACAATATCAGAATCTACAACTTCTTGCATAATTTCTTCAAATCCATCTTTTATAACACAATAAAAACTTTCCTTTGGTGAACAAGCATAACATCCTGTACATCCATCTAATTTTTTTTGAGCAAGATTAATAATTTTACTTTCAACTTGTGTTTTAGAAGATAATCCTTCAAGAAATGCTTTTGCATAAAGACTACTATTCGAGTTTTCTCTATAACTTCCAAGAAGAACAAGTACTTTAACAACCATTCAAGTGATGATGAAACTTAAGATTCAAAGTCTTTTAAATATTACGAAAAAAAAAAAAGAAAAGTTTAAAAAAAAGAATTTTCATTATTTTCGTTCTTTTCATATTTTTAGATTTATTATGTGATATAAATAAAAATAATAAGAAAACAAGTATAAATTATAATAATTCATTAGTATTTTCTTGTAACTTTTCTGAAATTTCTTGTTGTGGTTGTTCTGAATTAGGTTCAGTCACTTGAACTTGTTCAAGTTTAGTTGTTTCAATAGGAGATGGTTCTTCATTATTTTCACTAAGAGAAGTTGGGTCAGCACGTTTAGCTTGTCTTTTATTGTTAATAAAATAACCAATATGATAAATAATGGCTGTTGTAGTTAATGTTATTAACATAACAACAACAATAAAATACATTGGTGCAAATACCCCAAATGCATTAGATAAAAGCCCTGCAATTAAAGGTAAAATTGCATTAGACATAGATGCAACACTTTCGCTTACTCCTACAAATAAACTCTTTGATTTTTCACTTGCTCTGAGAGAATAATAAGTTGATGTTTGATAACTAAATCCAGCAGCTAATCCAGCAATAAAAGACATAGCAAAAATAATATACGGATTAAATACAACAACTAATAATAATGAAAATACTAAGAAAATAGCTTGAGCAAGTAAACATAATGATCTATGATAAGTCCATTTATCAGTAAAACTCATAATACCAAACATAATTGTTTGTGCAAAGTACATAATGAAAAAATTGAATGAAACAAAGTTATCTTCAGGACTTCCTTTCATAGGAATTCCTATTGATTTTTCATCAGCAATTTTAATATATTGATTAGTAATAACACATGATGCTCCAAATAATCCTAATTGCATAATATATCCTAAATAAATATATGTTTTATTTTTTAATTGTTTATCATTCCATTTTACTTTTATTTTAATATTTGCCTCATTAACAACTTCATTAGGAATTACTACATCATCTTTTTCTTCTTGATTTATTTGTTCTTTTTTCATTTGTGATTCTTCAATTTCTTGTTGTAATGATGGACTTACATTTACCTTGACATCATTTGCCTCTTTTTCTTTATTCATTTCAACAGCATTCTTTAACATTTTCTTTTCTTCTTTCTCCTTTTTAATTTTTTCTCTTAACCATTTAACATGTCTGTATGGATAAACAATCATAATAACAACATTAATTCCAATAGCAATATATAATGATGTACTCGCACCAAGTGCTGATTTTAAAAAACCTCCAGCTGCATATCCAATAGCTTTACCAAATGACCATGATACAGCAAATAAACCAGAATCCCTTGCCTCATGTCCTATACCAGCTTCTTTACCTATTGTACCTACAGCAGCTGGCCAAAAAGTTAAAGCAGAAAATGCCCAAAAGGCAGCTGAGAAATAAAATCCAATTTTACTAGTTGGCCATATAGCAACTATTACTTCACCAATAGTTAAGAACACCATTGATAGTCTAAGGACAATAAATGGATTTAATTTATCTGCTAATTTACCACCGAAAGGTGCTAATGATGCATAAATCAAAAAGCATACAGTTTGGAGCAATGCTAATTGAATTGCTGAGGCTCCTTGCTCATTAAATAATAATGGAACTACAATCCAGTAAAAATAGCAAGAAGTATTATATAAAAATGCAACTAACAAATGTCGTGGTAAGTTACTAAAAGGAAATAATAAAAACTTTAAGCATTTATTCATCTCCAATATACAACCCAACTCCTTTTATAGTTCTTCTGTCAGATCTAAAACTCTCAGTATTACCAATAAATTATTCAATTTTTTCTTTTGAAAAAAAAAATAACAGAAGGTTATCGATTAGAAATGTGCAAGAAACTGCATTCGGTTTCATTCTCAATCACGTTGATGATATTCTTATTGAAATAGTTTTTTCTATTTTTTTCTTCTCTATTCTTTTTTTTTTTTTCTTAAAAAAACAAATAATCTCAATATTTCACAACTTGTCAAAATATAATTAAATCATTTTCTGTTATATAAGAAAAACAAAAAACAAAATTAACAAAAATCTTTTCCTGCAAAAATTAATTAAAGAACTCAGAATAAAAGAACTCCAACGAAGAACTTAAAAATAGAAAGAACCAAAAGAAATGAGTCAACCACCAATTCCTGCAAAAAGAAAGGCTTCAGAAAAAGACCCAAAAGCTACATTCACAAAGCCTTCAAGACTAATTGCTGCAGCAAAAGCTGGAGAAGATGAATTAATTAGAGAATATATGGAGGATCCAACTAAAAAAATTGATATTAATAAAGTTGATTCACTTGGACAATCTTCTATGCATTGGGCTGCACATTCTGGATATCCAAATACCATTGAAACATTAGTACATTATGGTGGTAATGTTAATCTTCAAGACAAGACAGGAGAAACTCCATTACATAAAGCTGCTTGGAGAGACAAAGTACAAACAATTGCAAAATTAATTTCACTTGGAGCAGATATTACTATTAAGAATGATAAAGGAGAAACTCCATTTATGGTTGCTAAAAGTCTTGAAGCAAAGAAACTTTTATACATTCCAACAGTTAGCCTTGATGAAGATTGTGAAGATTCACGTGATTCAGATGATGATTAAACTTACTTTTTTATCATCCATTCAATTTATTTTTTTTCAACTTCAGACTGATATTTTTTATTTATTTTTTCTTTATGAAAAGAAATAGAAAGAGTTAAACATAAATTAAATATAATAATTAGTAATAATTACATAATACTTGATGAAACATTTACTTTAATATTTTATCAGTTTATTAGTTAATTGGTATTATATTTGGTATATATTGAAGTATTGAATCAATTGGAATAGTTAAAGGGATAAGCCATAAATTTACTTTAATAGCATTCTCAAATATTTCTTTATGAATTGCATCAAGAAAAGCAACAGTACTTTTATCTTTTAAAGAAATAGACCAATGACTTGTCCCATCAAAAATACTAATTTGATCTATTTTTCTAATTGAAGGAATAGAAGTATTAACAGTAATAGCTTTTGTTGATTTTTTCTCTGTAGCAGTAACAAATTTCATAGAAAGAATGCAATCAACAAGAATGTTATTTGATTGAGTTTTGATGTATTGAGTAATTCTTCTTTCCATATCTTTTTTTCCTTCACCAACTTTTAGTCTAATTGCTTCATTTCTTAGTTCGTCATAACAAAATACAATATTCCCAAAAGGATCAATACATTTAGAAATATGGATAAATGGTAACACAGTATGAATATTAAATTTTTTTGGTTTAACAAAAACAAAAGAAAATCCCCAGTTATTTAATAAACTGATATAAAGAATTTCTCTTAAATTCTCTAAATGAACAGAATTATATTTTCTCATTTTCTCTTGTTCATTTTTGTTTAATTTTGGACTTACTGAAGTAACGGGATGTAATGAATTATCCATTTCGTGATGAAGTAAACTATGAATTTAAACCCTTTTATACTCCTTGTTTTGAAGTCATCTAAAATAGAACAATTAAAAAAATAATATTATTTTATTATTCTTTTTACTATTATAAAATTAAATACTTCAAACCCTTTAAATATAGTTTTTTTATTAATTTATTTATTAATATTTAGTGTTCTATATTTGAAACCTTCATTATATTTTTAAGTTCATATAAAAGTATTATATTTAATATTATAATAAACTATATTAAGTTTTATTTTGATACATCTTTATCTATAAAATGAAATTATGTTATTAGATTTTATTAAGTTTTAACTCTTTTTTATTCAAATTTAAAAAATTTTTGTTATTTCACAAAAAATTAATTACATCCATTGAACCACTAACACTTTTTCCATTACATTTTCATCTTTAATAAAAAGAGTATCTCCAGCAAGTGAAGGGTCTGTATATCGTTGACTAAATTTCATTCCCATTTCAACAACAAAAACCCTTCCTTTTTTTATTACATTCATTGTTTTTTTTAATGAAATAAATATATGCTCATCTGGATGAATAGCACATGACTTACATTTCTTTTTTATAGGATAAAATGGAGTTGGAGCAATATTAAAAGGATTTTGAAGTGTAAAAACAAAATGTCCAGGATCGTTTTTGATAAATCCATAAGATGGTATTTTTTTCGTATTATACCACCCAAAAATATTTAACCTTTTACCTACAAGTAATATCATAATATTAGTCAGTCCTGTGAACTCTATTGGAAATTCATCTTTGGCTGAATCATAAATAACTTGATATTGAGATTTACCTGTCCATTTTTTGAAATCATCGAGATATGATTTAATTAAATAGTCACTATCAACACATCTCATATACTCACTTTTCTTTTCTTTAAAAGTCCTAATCCTTGCTAAATCATTTTCTCTTCGTATCCTATTCTCTGTCTCCATTTTAAATAATCTATCTTGGTCTAACATAACTTCTTCGACTAAAGAAGTATTACTTGGTTGTGGCGGAACAACTAAAATAGGAACTACATCCTTTTTATTCGATGTATTTGATCGTTGACGAGATATTTTAGATAAAGCATCTGCAGCTTTAAATTTACCATAATATCTTGGGGTAAACAAAATTCCTTCTTTTTCTATTTCTTTTGGACTTAATTCAATAGAATTATTTTCAGTTTGTTGTGAAATAGAGGATAGAGAAGTCCCACGTTTTCTTGGTGAATCAATAAATGATTTTTCTTGATAACTGTAAGATAATTGTGTTGGTTTATAAAACTCAATTTTATTAATTCTACGTTTTTGTGAAGATTCAATTGATGGATTGGGTTCTATTATTATTGGTTCAGTTGTTGGATGAGCTTTAACAACTATTTTGTTTTCATTTAATTCATCTTGACTTTCATCTAAGACTTTATTTACTTCTATTAAACTAGAAATTTCTTTTTTATTTTGTTTTTGTTCAGACAGAGTAAATATACTTTGGTTGATTATCTCTGTTGTTTGTTGTTCTGTTTCAATATCATTTTTGCTTTGATTATTGTTTTCTATAATTTGTTTATTTTCTATAACATTATCTTGTTCTAAAACAGCATCTTTCTCTTTTTTCTGTTCAAAGACATTACTTTCATCATTAATGAGTTGATTTTGAAAGTTGGGAATAATTTGTTCTTCTTCATGAATTAATTTATCTTTCTCTGTACATTTTTCATCAACACAATTATTAATTATATTATCAGATTGGTTATTTTCTAGAATACTCTCTTCTGTATTGTTTGAAACAATATGTGTAATATTAGTACTAGAATCTTTTTCTATATTTTCTATTTCATTACTTTGGCTTTCCAGTTGTTCATCATCTTCTTCTGTAGATTCTTCTTTGTTAATATATTCTAAATTGTTTTCAACTTCTTTTAACTCAAAGTCAGGTTCAACAACTTCATGTTTAAAACTTTCTTCTTTTTTTAAAGCTTCTAATGCAATTAATTCAACACAATTGTTTGTAGGTATTTCTCTTGTAACAGACACCATTGGAGAGACAAACCCACTGTCAAGTTCACTTGAACTGAACGTAGAAGTAGAATCATCATCTTCACTTAGTTCGATTTCATTAACAACAGCTAATTCATTTTCATTTATGTCTTTAATTTCTTCTATACCTTTAGGGATAATTCCGCTTTTAATTTGTTTCAATTCTTCAACAGTTTCTTCAACAACCTTTTTATCTCCAGTTAAATCAATAATCATCTCTTTATTCAAAGCTTCAATCTCTTTTCTTTTTTCATATAAATACACTAAATATATATTCATTGATAACTCTTCTTTTCCTAAATCTTCTTCATCAACTAACATCGGAACTCCTAATTTTTCTAATCGTTCTAATGGATGTTCTTGGCATTTTGATAATTTTCCAAGAATTGGAATAGTTGCCCATTCACGCATTGAACGAATTGGCTGTCCAACTAAAGTAGCTATCCATTGGTGTATTAGTCTCACTTCTTTAGAACTTAGTCCAATAAAACGATTTAAAATACCAGTGATCAATGCCAGAAATGTTTTTTCATTTCCCACAGATAAATCAAATCCATCAATACCAACAATTCTTACATTTAATGACTTTGCAAATTGAATAACACAATCAAACCCCTCAATTCTGGCAAAGTTTGTTTTTGGTATTTTTTCATATTTATATGGACATTTTGTTCCACTTAAATTTTCTAATAATTCTATTAAATTAACACTTGAAAGACTTGTAACGGAAACAACGCTTTCATTATTAACAAAATTAATCCATCGTATTAATGCTTTACTTTGAATTGTGCTCCAATTATTCATTTTTTGAATTTGTTAGTTTTCTTAATGTTTTTTTAGATTTCATTTGCTATCTATTTTTTTTTGAACAGAGACTCTCATCACTAAATTTTCAACTTTATTCATTCGAATATCATCAATAAAAAAGTTCTCAACAAATTTATCGTTTATTTTTATTTATCTAATAATTTTTTTATAAAATTAAAAAATGTACGATGGGATAATCGGAGTAGAAGCCATATTGTCTTCTCTCAGACAGCCACTCATTAATCTTGCGAGTTTTTAACTTAAAGAAACAACAGACATTTTCGTCTTCATTTCTGGTATGACACACGCTAATATAAAGAAGAAAATAATGAATGAAAGTAGAAAATAAAAAATAAATATATTATTATGGAATTTTTATTCGATAATTTTTCTATTAAAACTAATAATTAAAATAAAAGGGTTTTTACTAAAAATAAAAAACTATTCAAATATATTTTTATACTTGGTGTTGAATTACAATATATATAATACACGCCAGTTAATCTCATTTTGAAAGACTACTTTTTTTTAGTTCATTTGTATGGGATAATTGGAGGGCTATTATACATTTGAGTTATCTCAAGTTCTTCTGTGCAAAACTTAATATCTTCTTGTTTCTGAAGAAGTGCTTTTTTTCTTTTAATTCTTTCATTTTCAAAACTATTTTTATCGGGGAACAAACATAACACGTCTTCTTTCTTTCCATATAACAATTGTTGGTTTGGGATGTAGGGTTTGCAATTAAGTATCATGTGGTGATTCGCCATGTGGTAAAGTCGAATGATTTTTTAATTCTTAAACTAAATAATTGTTATATAATCAATTTTTGTTATTTTTGATAATTTTATTCTTATAACAAAAAACTATTATAATATTATAATAGAACTATAATAAATTTCTAAATAAATTAATCAAAAAAAAAAAAATTGAGTTGAGAAGAATAAACAAGAAGGAATTAAAAGAAGGAAGAAGCAATCAAAAGACAAATTAATTATGCATTTGGTTATATATTAAATAATTATATCGTATTATAAACTCAATTGATGTTTGTACCATAACTTTTTACTAATAAAGAAAGTACATGTTCTATCTTCTGTTATTTCAGAACAACTCATGAGATACTCCAACATGTATGTTATTTATATTTGTTCAAATGACAGTAGTTGATACTAGTCTTTAAATAAACTGCACCTTTTTCAAATTTCTTTATAACCTAATTCCCTGTATATTATTTTTTAGGAATAAAAGCTGTATTAAAAAGTTATGTACTTTCAAAATGAATGTAACATCAACATTTATAATTTTTGATAATTTTTGTTAATTATTAAGTTTTTCTTTTTTTTTCAAGTCAATACAATAGTCTAAATATAAATGAATATGAAATTTCATTTTAACACAAAAATAAACAATAACTTCATTTATTACTAACCATTATTCCTTGTTTATAAATATACTTTTTAAATAGGAATCATAACTGCTTCAAATTTGTTCATAAAGTGTCAAGTTATTATTTGTTCTATAATATATTTTTCATTTTTTAAATACAAAATGTCTTTATGAAAATCCTTTAAGAGACTTATAGCCAAACAAGACAGCTAACTAGAGATAATAACAGTTATTTTTGAGTTGAATTTAGAACTTATAACTTCATTTGATTGGTTTAGAGCAATTCTTAATTATAAAGACTTCAAGAATATTACAATTTTATAAACAGGTATTAGAAGATTAACCATAAGTCATGACTGTCTTATTAAATATTTAAAAATACAAATTACAACGAACAATTAAAAAGATTGATGTAAAATTTTAAATTATTATTTTTAGGTATTTCTATAAAAAATCAATATTTAATAATTTATCTTTTTTTATCGTTTATTTTTAGAAATAATGAAAATATTCTCATATTTTTGACGTTTTGAGTTATAATTTTATTCTATTCTTACTTTAAAAAATAAGGAAGAAGCAAATTTAATAATAAGAATATTCTTTTTACAGAAACTAAAACAAAAATTATATTCCTATGAAAAAATGCACTAATCAATACTCATTTGTGTTTTTATTAAATTTATGAAATAATCAAACAGTTGTCTAAAAACATTGGTAAATTCTATTATGACTGAGTTAGCTTAGAGTGTAGTGCTTCTTGATAAATAGTAAACTCAATGTTATTTGAAGAACACCATTGACTAATTTCATCGAGTGAATATTTGAGAACAAGTATTTCCCAAGAATCAAACATTACTATTCTTTTTGTAACTTTATTATTAAACATTTGCATCACAAATGGGTAGTCATTTTCATTTTTAGTCATACTCATTTCTTGTTTTACTTGAAGCAATAAGTTCTTAATTTCTCCAACAATCTTTTCTTGTATAATTCCATTGATTTTAAAATATTTTGTTTCTTCAACAATACAAGTCACTAACCTGTCGGCTAATACATTAGCAGTTATCTTACAACAGTTAGCAATAGAATTTTCTATCATAGATAATACTCCTTCAATTTCTCCAACAATCTTACCAATGACAATTACTTCCTTTAAGTTTAATGTGTCATTCCTTACTAATTCTTTTCTAAATTGAATTAAACATCCAAGCCAAAATACCTCATTCCCTTGACAATTTACTTTTTTAATTAGTTGACGACAAAGCTCTAAATTCATTTTATAAACACAATCTTCTTTTAAAATTTTTATCACTTCATCAAATCGTTTTTCCTTGACAGCAGTTTCCAATCGATACTTTTGTGAAATAAACATTTCTTTAGTCTTAGGAGTAATATCTTCATTTCTAATTTGATAAGTATCTCTGACAAGCATTTCTTTTAATAATAATTGGTCAGGGTCAATTTTTTTTGTCTTAAGAGGCAAGTCTTCTTTGCTCTCTTTTGTAATTTGTTCTGATTTAATGCCTTTGAGTTGATTCCAATATGTTTTGGTAACATTTCCTTCAACATTAACAATATCACCAGAAACAGTCCATACCCAATTTCCATTTTTATTAGTTATAATGATCTTTCCTTTGTAACTCTCATTAATGATACGGATGATTATTTTCATATGACCTCTTGAAATAATTTGAATCAATAATGCTGAAGTTTCAAATGAAGAACCAAAACAAAATCCTTTTATTGTTTGTTTTCCTTTATTCCATGGGCAAATTCCTTTTCTCCATTTAACACAACACTCATTTTTACATAATGTTTTAAAGTGTATTCTTCGAATACAAACCTCATATTTAGTATATAGCCCCATTCAGTTTAATATACCTGCTTCACTTTTTGAAGACTATAATTTCTTTTTCAATACTTTTTTGGTACTTTAATACCATTGTCTTTTCATTTCATTCTTTTTTGTGTTTGTCTTTTCTTATGACTTTATTTCATTTTTAAGTTACTAGACATAAAAATTATTTATTGTTAAAATAAATAAGAGTATTAAAAAGAACTTGAAAATTCTTCATCTTAAAAAGAAAGATAAGCAAACAATGATTTCAAAACTAAGTGAACTGTTAAAACCCAAAAACTCAAGTAGTTCCTTATTGGAAACACTAAAACTTCAACTTGACTTATTTTATAAAACAGTAGAAAATAAAAATGAAAATGGATATGTTTGTATTAACTGTACGCAAGTAGTATTTCTCAATACAATTTGTGCCCCACAAACTATAGACCCAACTCTTTCAATGATGTTATCTCAAATATCTAAATTATCAATTGGGGATGATGATGATAAGCCAAAAGAAATAGAAGGTACTATTTTAGAACTATCATTTCTTGAAAAGACAAATGTCTCTTCACTTGAAATAACAACAAAACAACCTTGGCATCTTCCAAATACTCTTCAATCTCGTTTAAAAGAACTTAAAGTTTGGAATATGACTAAGTCCCAATCAGATAATTTTTTCAATATACTCAAAAAACGAGAAGAAGTATGGGAGAATTTAGAAGTTCTAAAATTATCAAATTGTGAAATTACAAAAATCCCAGAAGATGTTTTTAGTGCATTAACAGTCCCACACCTCAAAATACTTGATTTATCAAAAAATCAAATTGCGGTATTAGAAAATATTAGAGAAAGACCAATGGATTTGATTGATGTGAGTACAAATGTAATAGAATTCATTGATATTCAATTTGTTGGTTCAATCTCACAATTAGTTATTGATAATAATTTATTAACCTCATTGGATGGATGTCGTCCATTTTTTAATCTTCAAAGATTAAGTGTAAGAAATAATTTGATTGAATCTTTTCAAAATATGAAACGTGCGTTCAGTAAACTTTTCTCATTGACAGATATTCATTTAGAAGGAAATCCTGTTGTAGAAGACGAACATTTCATTGATAAAATTGCAGAATTACTTCCTTCAAGCCAATTTGGAATAGACAGTTATGTAAATGGTAATAAGGTAGATTTAAATCCACATAAATATGTCAATACTTCTAATACAACAAAACCAAGTGATCAAAGTGTTCATGTTGAACGTAAAAATATTGGTCTTTCATTATTAGATGATGAAGCATTATTAGAAGTTATTAAAGAAAAAGTTGAATTATTTAGAAAAGGTAGTTGGGATTATACAGAGGACGAATATAAATCAAGTCGTAATTTCTTGAGAGAAGTAGGGGAAAAAATTAATCAAGCGTTAATTGAAACAGAATATTCATTAGTTCCTGATGTAGAAATATTTCCTTATTCTACTGTCAAAAAGGAGTTGTGTAGTTCATTACTTCAAACAGCGTACTGCAGAAAAGAAAAAAGATGTTTTGTACAAGTAAGTGGAGTAAATGAAAGTCAAATGGAGATGGTTGTAAAAATCCCTATTGTTTCATCAAATGCAATTCAAAAATCACTTCAACATGTTGTTCAGCTCTCAAACGATTTAGAAAATGAAGAAACAAGTATAGAATTAAATAATAATTTATTTGGTGTAGAAATAAATGTAGCAGAATTAGTTAGGAATGTTGAGAAAGAACGTAAAGAGTTAAAAGATTTAGAAACAAATAAAATTAAAGAAGAATTAGGATGGGAACCTCAGCAAGAAACAACTCAAGATAATTATCCAAACGAAAATGCTGAACAAACAATGGTTGAATAACACTTTATTTTTTTTTAGTAAACCTTTTTGTTTTATTATTTATGAGAAGAGAAAATGAAGAGAACTTACATTTAATAAAAATGAATAATTCTTTTAAGGAAGTAGTAAAACAAATGCATTTAAACAACGTTCAAACACTGAATGTTGAAATTACTAAAAACCTTGATTTACTTGTTCCTTTATTACAGTCTCTTGAGAAAGAAAAACAAAGGTACTTAGAAGATATTGGCTCACTTGCTGGGTTTAAAGTACCTCAAGTTCCAGAAGAAATAAAGAAATGGGTTAAAATGATGAAAGAAATAAAAAATACAAAAGAAGAACAAAAACAACAGAAACAACACCACAAAAAAGAAGTGAAAGGTTCTTTGGCTCAAAGAAAACAAATAACAACTCAAAAAGAAGTTGAAACATCATCAAAAACATCAACCAAACCAAAAAAATTACTTATAAATGATAATAAAGAAAAAATACAACATATTTGGAATGGAATTTTTAAAGAACAAGAAAGAAAAACCTCTCACCATCGTATAAATCAGAAAGATTTATTAAAACAAACAACTCCAAATATTCACAAAACAGAATCACCACAAAAAGGATTAAGTGAAAAATTACATCGTATCAAAGAACAAATAGAATATAGAGATTCAGAAGAAGACTCTAGTGAATTTGAAATTATTGACCGTCAGTCTTTACCATCTGCAAAAGTAAAATGTTCTCAACACCAAAAACTAAATGAACAAAAATTACAACCTCAAATTATTTTTCATGAAAAACAAAAACCAGTTTCAAGTTTAACAGAAGAAAAGGTGATTCATAGTAGAGAAGGAACATTATTAGATGATGAAGTGGTTGTTCCAACTTTTCCATCACAACCTATCCAACTAAGTCAATCAACATCTATGTTAAATCGTGGATTCGAAAGTGGACAATAAAAAAATCAATTCAATTTGGTTAGATGTAAAATGGTTTATTTTTTTTTATTGTAAATAAATAGCATAACTACTTTATTCCAATTGAATAGCAAAGAATTCACTAACTCTGAAATTTGGATGGTCAATAATTGTTTGACCATTGTCTTCATACTCTCTCTTGAAATTACCAGACAATCTACTTTCTTCGTTCTCTCCACAATTTCCACTAATCAAAAAAGCACCAGCAAAACAAAGAATATTCTCTGAATCATCAGGGAATAACCAAGTACTATATGAATTTATTTCTCTTTTAACAAACTTAATAGGGATATTGTCCTTTATAGTAAATACAAAATGGTCTTTATCTCCAAAAACTCCTCGTGCTATATCATCGACAACAGGAACATCACTACAATAACCTCCAAATACTTCATTTTTTGTTGTTTTTATAACAAATAATATATTCTTGTAACTTCCAACACATCTATTAAACTCTTCAGCACTAAAACCATCTTCAGTTCCTTTATAAATAACATCAATAACTTTCTTTGTACTAATCTGTTCTATTTGAGACTTTAATTCTTTGTCAAGTAATAATTCCTCTTCTAATTCATCTACTTCTATCTCTTTTTTTTCTTCATCTTTGGTTTGAGTTTCAGCAACTTCAGTGATAGGTGATGTTTTTTTTGAAACTTCATTTTCATTTGATTCATCTTTTTTAAATACAATCTCGTTATTAACATTCGTCTTACATTCTTCATTTTCTTTTTGTATTTTTTCAGGAATTTCATTTCCTTCTTTTTTTTCATTAATTGGCATTAAAGTATTTTTGTTTTGGTTTTTCATTTCTTCAAGATTACTAACAACATCTTTTAATATAGAATCTAAAAGAGAATACCGTTGATTCATTTTTTCAAGCTCATCACTTTTTTCTTTTATTTGTTTTTCCATTGTTTCTTTTAATGTTTTGTTCTCTTCTTCTAATTGAACTACCACAGTCTCTAACTGAGAAATACGCTGTTTTAAAGAATTAACCTCTGTTTGTGTCTCATCATCTTTTTGATTAATTGTTGTTATTGAGTCAATTAAATATTTGTCTGCAACAGCCCTATTGTCCATATACTTTTCAAAGACAAATTGTTTGAGCTCAATATTATGAATACTTTCCTCCATCTATTTTAACTAGTCCTTTTTTAGTTCATCTCTCAACTATTTTTTACCTTTTTGGATTATTTTTTTTTTTAAATTATCTCTTAAATTTTTTATTCTTTTTCACCTTTTAAATTATATTTCTTCTTATGATTTGTATTTAGTTTTTCATTTTTGCTTTTTGAATTATGAAATAAAAAAATTAAAAACAAAAAAAAAACTGGAATAAATAACGAGGGAGATTCAGAAAATAAAAATGAAAAGATATAACCCATGTGAATCTCCAGAATTTAATCAAAACGTAGATAATGATGATTCTGATCTTCCGGATTTTTTGAGGGAAGATAACTTTCCTGAACAAAGAAATACAGCAAGATTTCAATTACCTCAAAGTATTTTATTAAGTGGAATTTCAATAAAAAATGAACCTTATAATAATACAGAGTATTCAATGGAATCTCAAAGAGACATTTTAAAAGAAGAGAGATATGAAATTAAAGAAGATGATATACCTCTTCAGATGAATACTATTGCAGATGAAATAACTAATAGATTAGAAAATGTGATTGAAGACAATAAATATCCTGATCCTTTTGGTGAAGTTGTGTGGGAACTTCAAAAATGTGTTACACAAATTAAAGAAAATATGCCTAATATTCAGAAAGTTGATTATCGAAAATTAACTCAAACATTAAACGAAACATTATATCAATTATTCAAAAGGGTTGTTTCAGATAGTCTTTGTAACAATCGAATCGAATGCAGAGACCTTCAATGTTTTTTTTCATTATCAAAGGATATATCAAGATTTGAAATCTTTAATAGAGAAGAAGTAAACAAATTAAATGATCTTATTGCTAAAATTGAAGATATTACTCCTCAACCACAAGTAAATAATATTACAAACCAACAAGAACTTAGAAGTTATTTAAATGAATCTGGATTAAATACAACTCAAATTTTAATTCAAATTTGTGATCCTAAAGATGTAGGTAGTTTTATTAAAGCTCTTGGAGATCTTAAGATTATTTTTAGTGCATCAAAACATTCAAAAACAAATTATATTTCAATGATAAAAGAATTAAATGGTCTTGACGATGATAATGGAAGAAAATTTGCTACTCCATTTTTCTTACTCAAAAAAGCGTTTGAGTGTTGTGTTATTAAATCTCAATTTAGTTTGTTGTCTTTAATTATTTTACAAAATTATATCCTGTTACTAATATTAAATAGAAGCACTTGTTGAAGTCTTGTCTCAGGCTATTCTTAATATGGATTTCTTTACTGATGACCAAAGAGAACAAGTCGATAAAATGTTAAACCAAGCTGATTCCTTTAGAAAAAGTAAACCAGAATTATTAGGAAAAAAACTTCAATTAAAAAAAGATGAAGAAGTAATGAAATTTGGTTATGTAAGGGATTATATTGAACGTCACCCAGAACTTAGTTAAGTAATTGCATTGGTGTTTGACTACTTATTTATTTGAATAAATGTATTGTCTTTACTAATCAATATTAATTAATTTGATTATTCTTTTTATTATAAATTTATATTTTACTTGTCAAATAAAAAAT